>NW_025319098.1:0-83080 GCF_017639315.1 Drosophila ananassae | reverse complement strand
AAACCACTAAACGATCTCCTTCGAAAGGGAACAAAGTGGGAATGGACGGCGAGACACCAAGAGGCGTTTGAGAATCTAAAGTCGCAGTCGCAAAGGATTTCTCGAAGAAATTTGTACTGCAAACAGACGTCAGCGACTACGGCGTGGGGCAGTCCTTACGCAGGACACTGATGAGGGCGAGCGAGTGGTGGATTACTCCAGTAATAGGATAGGCGCTACAATAGGCGCAGAGAAAACTTTCTCGGCGACTGAGAAAGAGTGCCTAGCCATAATATGGGCATTTCGGCAGATGAGACCATACCTGGAGGGGTACCAGTTCGACGTGATCACGGATCATATGGCGCTGAAATGGCTGAATAATATGGAAAGCCCACTGGTAAGGATTGCGAGATGGGTCTTCGAGCTGCAACAGACTATGTGTGACTATGTATGATTATGTTATCAGCTAACCACGACGAACCGACATCGGGACATCTAGGCGGAAGAAAAACAATTGCAAAAATAGTAGGAAGGTTCTTCTGGCCAGGGATGCAAAATGGTTCTTAATGAACGATTAGGAGTGGCCCACATGGAAGGAGTTTAGGAAAAGCTTCGAGGCCTTTTTCCTGCCGAAAGGATATTATGAGAAACTGGCAGACCAATTCCGGCAGCGGAAACAGCAGCGAGGAGAACCGTTCAAGGAGTATATGGTGGACCCTCAGATGCTAATGAAGCCTTTAGGAAAGTCCACGATGGAGGTGATTAAAAGGCTGGTAGAGAACTGCATGCCGCGCATGAAAATGTTCATTAGGCAATACGCATGCGCATCGCTCGAGGAGGTTATAGGTCTAGGAATAGGCCGAGGAATTCGAGGAGCTGGCCTTGGAAGAAGAGGTTTTTAATAGGCAAGCCTCCGCGATAGACAGAAGGTGGCCAAAAGAAGAACGGCACCAGAAACCACCGGAGCAACAGAGCCCCCAGGACAGGGATGGGGGCAGAGATGGCAGCCGGAGGATCGACACCAAATGCGGCAGCAACAGCAGCCGAGTCAACAATGGCCGGTAGACTCAAGGCAGCAGCAGCCGAGTCAGCAATGGGCAGCAAGCCAAAGTCAAAGACAGCCGATTCGGCAGTGGGCAGCGACGCCTAGGCAGGGTCAAATAGAAAACCCAGCCCAGGTGCGGAGGCCATTGAGCCAGTGGGTTCAGGAATCCCAGAATTTTGTTCTGCAGGATGTGCGGCGCAATAGGGGTGAGGAGCACAGAATGCTGCCAAAGAGCGGGAAACGCGCAGCGATCTCAGTCGTAGAGAGGAAGGCAGAGATCGCGAAGTGCTGCCTCTCAGAACTAGTTGGAGGTTCAGGAGACGATCAGCAGTTCGGATCGTCAAGATCGGAGGTGTAGAAGAAAAGGCCATGATTGACACCGGGGTCATTTCAGAAAAACTAGCGGAGAGCCCGGAAATCGCCGGAGAGCGGAGAACAACAAGGAGAGCCACACGGCACAAATGGCAGTACAGACTACAGTGAGCATTGGCAACAAGGAGAAAAATTTGAATATGTTAGTGTTGCAAGGAATGGGAGACAGCGCGGTGCTTGGATGGGATTTCCTCGCAGAATTCGGGACAACAATAAATAGCGCAGGCCACCAAGTCACGATCCCGAGAAGAGAAAGATGGAGCGGATGCTTAGAGGATAGGCTGTACATAGCCATAACTGAACCCTCGGAGGAATGGGAGAGCAAGCGAGACAAAAAGTTCATTGAGGAGGAGCTAGCGGCCTTTACAAACCAGAAGGGTTGTTCGAACATACTGCAGCTAGGATCACGATGAAGGACGACATCCCAATAAAGCGACGGTATTACCCAAAGAACCCCAAAATACAGAGGGAGACCAATGAAAAGGTAAAAGAACAGCTGGAAAAGGGATGCATCGAGCCTTCCAATAGCGCTTACAGCTCACCCATCGTCATGGTGAAGAAAAAGACAGGTCAATGGAGAATGTGCGTGGATTTTCGATAAATAAACGGAAAGTCGGATAAACTTGAGGGAGGTTAATTGAGGGAGGCAAAATTTTTCAGCAGCCTCGACCTTAAAGACGACTATTGTAAAATCCCACTGGAGGAAGGGAGCAGGAAATACACGGCCTTCACGGTACCAGGAAAAGATCTTTACCAGTGGCTCGGTACCGTTTTAAAGGGCTTTAGACCAGGTCATAAAATATCAGGATGAAATCAACGTGAACGGACGCACAAGAGAGGAGCACATGGCAAATTTGAAGGAAGTATTCCGTATACTGAAGGCGGCAAACTTGAGGATAAACACGGAAAAGTGTCATTTCTTCAGGGAAGAGCGTTTTCCAATATTTTGAAGGGGATCCCCCAGGAAATTTGACAAAAAATCTAAAAAAAAAGGAGTTTCCCAGATTTTGATGCAGAATAGCGGAGAATTGATCTACAATACAAGCTAGAGAATCGGATGTGTTTATTGAGATTATTTTATCTCGTCGCGAAAAACGAAAGGAAACAAAGGTGGCTGTAGAAATTAAAATAAATTGCAAAAAAAACGAACGAAAACGAAAACTGCTCCACTCTTCGACGTTATAAATTCGATTATATTCAATCAGCAACAACTTAAGCCTAGCTTATCTAATGCGGCGAAGTGGGGCGAATTCATGGGAGAGCGCAAGTGGAGAGCGCTCCCGCTCCGCCCTAAACTAACTTATACTAGACTTCATAACATTCCACTTATTATCTACATTAGTTATACACCAGCCCCGTTGAAGGCCTTCCTTAGGCTTCAACTATTGGCAACCTTGCCAGCTTGTGGACTGCTCTCCGAAATACTGCTCCTCTACTCGTCCTGACGTCGGCGACCCTGACCCTTCCGTCCGCGCCGGCGTGAGTCTCGACGACCCTGGCGGTGATCCACTGCTGGGGCGGCTGGTTGTCCTCGGCGACCAGAACCAGATCGCCCTTCCTGACGTCCTCCTGCTCCCGCTGCCACTTCGACCGCGCCTGTAGGCCCAAGACGTACTCCCGGGACCAACGCTGCCAAAACATTTGCTTGATTGACGAGACAAGCCGCCATCGCCGCAAGCACGTTAGACCCTGCTGGTCCGGGGTCCGCGGTGCTGCTGGGGCGATGAGCGGCCCGCCTGTCAACAGGTGCCCGGGAGTTAACGCCTCGCCGTCGCTTGGGTCCTGACTGAGGGCGCCAAGGGGCCTCGAGTTCAGGACGGCCTCGACTCCAACGAGGACGGTCTGCAGCTCCTCTGCGGTCAACTTTGCGCTGCCCACCTCTCGTAGGAGTAGGTGCTTTGCAGACTTCACACCTGCCCCCATAGTCCGCCCATGTGCGGAGCCCGCGGCGGTATGAACGCAAATACGCATCCTTTTTTTGATGCGTATTGCCGCAGCTCGTCCGCTTCGCTCTCGATCTGGTGCCGCAGTGCCGCGAAGTGGCGACTCGCTCCGACGAAGTTCGTCGCGTTGTCGCAGTGCACGGTCTGCGGACATCCTCGGCGCCCAACGAACCTTTGAAAAGCCAATAGAAAGGAATCAGTTGACAAATCGGAAACTACTTCTAAATGTACTGCTTTAGACGAAAAACAAAAAAACAGGGCAATGTAGGACTTGTATGGTGGCCTACCACGAATTTTCAAGGTCGTCTCAATAGGGCCACAGAAATCCACGCCACATATGGAAAATGGGCGGAGAGCACGAACTCGATCTAAGGGTAAATCTCCCATGATTTGAGTCATCAGATGAGGCTTGCATTTAAAACAGCGTATGCATGACCGCACTATCTGACTGCAGACTTCCTGCGCGTTTACTATCCAAACGCGCTGTCGCAAGAGACTCACTAGTGCTCGTGGACCCACATGAAAATTCGACTCGTGCAAGTATCGGACGTAGCTCTGAACAAATTGAGAGCGCTTCGTCAACAATACTGGAAACTTGGCATCGTACGAAATAGGAGCATTAGCTAGTCGCCCCCCGACCCGCAACAATGAAAAGGTAAGCCCAGCCTGAGAGGTTTCATGGACAAACGGAGTTAGCTTCTGTAGGCTTGGGCTAACAACAAGATTTTTTCTAACGTTTTTAATTTCCTCTTGATACTCGTGCTCTTGGACTATCTGGACAATTTAATTAAACGCGTCTCGATATTCGACAGGGGAAGGTACATTATCATAAGGAACTACTAATTTTTTACACTTCTTTATAAAGCGGACCATGTAAACGAACACTCGCAGCAGTTTTAAGTGAGAGGAAAATCCTTCTATCACTTCCAACAAATATGAGGTAGAGACCATTGCAGTCAGTCCGACCGCACTCTTCTTTGCTTCCATCTGCAACATCTCTGGTGATGGATCAAACCGAGGGCTCGTTGGCCACTTCTCTTCCGGCTCCGTTAAAAACGATGGACCTGTGAACCAAATTGATTCTATCGTTTCCTTTACGTCTCCACCTCTTGACACAATATCTGCCGGGTTCTGTTTAGTTGGTACATGCCGCCACGTGCTATCCTCTGACCACTCTTGAATCTCAGCAACTCTATTTGATACGAACGTTGACAACGACGATGGATGGGAACGAATCCAATGAAGACAAACTTCCGAATCTGACCAATATACACTTCGTTCGATCGGTGCTTTGATAAGAGGTTTTATTTTGCGACAGAGGTCCGCGAGAAGGTGAGCGCCACATAACTCAAGACGGGGGAGCGTCTTTGTCTTGAGCGGCGCTACTTTCGACTTTGCTGTCAACAATGAGACTTTACTACCTTCTGCAGATTTGCAACGGATATAGACGCAGGCTCCATAGGCTCTCATCGATGCGTCAGAAAAGGCATGAATTTCAATTGGTGACATTGGCTCACTCATCACAAATCTCGGTATTGAGATCTCTTCTAGCTGTGACAAGGCAAGCTGAATTTTGTTCCATGCGGTTTAAAAATGCAGTGGAATGGACAGATCCAAATCTAGCTTATTAAGCCAAAGTTCCTGTAACAGGATCTTCACTTAAATAAGGATCGGGCTTAATAAGCCAAGAGGGTCGAAAAGCTTCGACGTCACCGAAAGAATATTCCGCTTAGTCGCCCTTTGACCCATGACTGACATATCAATTTCGAATTTAAATACATCAACTTTAGGAACCCAAACGATTTCTAATGTTTTTGTCAGCTCTGAGTCCGAAAGTGTTATTGGCTTAACCGTGCTCTCGGATGCAGTAACTTCAGGCGAGTTTGAAAACCACTTGCTCAATTCAAACCCAGCGTTTTGAAGAACCTGAGTTACTTCAGACTTAATTGTCTTTAGCTCCTCCACGCAACCAGCACCCGTTAACATGTCGTCGACGTAAAAGTCAGACCCAATAACTTTAGCAGCTCGAGGGAATGTATTTTTCGCGGATTCACTCAACCTCTTCAAACACCTTATGGCCAGGAATGGGGCTGGTGCAGTGCCATAAGTAACGATGTTGAGCTTGCACAATTTCAAGGACTCAGACGGGTCTTTTCTCCACACTATCAATTGGTATCGTCGTCTGCTTCATTTACCATCACTTGACGATACATCTTTTTTATGTCGGCTACCAGAGCGAATTTGTTTAGCCGAAATCTAAGAAGAGTTGAGTAAAGCTCTTCCTGAATTGTTGGACCCACCATCAACAACTCATTTAAACACTTTTGTATGGATGTCTTGCAGGACGCATCGAAAACGACTCGAAGTTTGGTCGTTGTACTTTGCGGCCGCAAGACACACTGGTGGGGTATGACGTAGTGTGGAGAAGCAAGAACGTCATTGCTTGCAGGGGACATATGGCCTAGGGATTCGTATTCTTCCATAAATTCCAAATACATTTTCTTTAAGTTCGGATCTCGAGATAATCTTCTCTCGACAGGAGCGACAGGAATCGGCGTTTGGCTATCTCGAATGAATTGCCCAAAACGCTTGGATCCGACTTAAATGGAAGTTTCACTTCAAATCGACTTGAAGGCAGTATTCTTGTAGTTTTCCGATAATGTTCCTCACATAGCTCTTGTTCTGGCGACAACATCTTTTTAGAAGATGGAACTTCTTCCAACGACCAGAATTTTTTCAAGTTTTTGTCTATTGACTCTAATATTTCCTCTTGGCAATTCAGACTAGAGACCGGCTGTGGAGGAGTTGAGGAATTTGCCAGATATTTTCCCGATACTATCCACCCAAGGAGAGTTTTTTGCAGGATGGGATGGTTCGGACCTTGTTTTATTTGGCCAACGGACAACAATTCGAAAAATGACTCAGCTCCAATTAGCATATCTATCCGCCGAGGTTTGTAAAAATATGGGTCTGCTAACGGCAAGTTCTTTGGTAGGGTCCAATCTTTCACGTTCACTGACTGGTCAGGGTGATAGCCTGAAATGGTTTTCAAAACCCAAAAGTCGAACGGAAACTCGCTACCATTGACTCTCGACTTCACCACGGTGTGTATCTTTTTCTTGACTTGTGAATTAGTTTGACCAATTCCAAGCAAGTTGATGCACGATTCCGCCCTACGGATCTGTAAGCGTTGAGCAAGATCTTCTGTAATAAAATTCATTTGTGACCCTGAGTCAAGTAATGCTCGGGCCAAGATGTGCTCACCATTTTTTGTGCGAACGCTTACGATCGACGTTGCTAACAAAACCCTTTCTACAGACGACGCATGCAAAGCATGTGAAGTAGAAGGGCCATCATTCGTTAACTCTGGAGGAGGATTTTGTGTGGGTGGTGGTAATGCTAAGCTATTTTCGGTCACTGTAAATCGGTGCAGAAGTTTATGGCACCTGGTCGATTTACAATTCGCTACCGTGTGACCTTTTCGCAGACAATTCAAACATAGGGAGGCTGACTTAACAAACTCAAACCTTTGCATTACAGCAAGGCGAGCGAACGGACTGCACTGGGCCAAAAAATGGATGTTCGCGTTACAATAACTGCAAGCTGGTTTGGCGTTGGTAGAAGAACAAGCCAACGAAGTTCTATTCAGTTGCTTGCCGAACCCAGTTCTTTCTTGTTTTGGTTTGCCAGTCTCTTCAGCGGACAGATGCTGGTATCTACGATTTAGTATTTTTTCGAAATCCGACCACAGCGGCTTGGTCACTGGATCCACTCTACTCAAAACTAAATGAATAATCATTGAGTTTGCAATTTTAGTATCATCTCCTATGGATAATAGTGATCCATAAATTGATGATACAGTGTCGATGAGACCCCTCAACGACGACGCAGACGGCTGGGAAATTTTCGGAAGGCTGAACAGTTGACGTATTTGGTTCGCAAAGATGAGACATTCGTTATCATAAACTCTTTTTAGACTAGCGATAGCTTTGTCGTAATTACTCTCGGTGACCTGGAATGCCTTGACAGTTCCTAAGGCTTCACCAGAGAGGCAAGAAATTAAATGATTAAATTTCTCGATAACTGGAATGTTCACATCTTTGTCAACTAATGTCTCGAAAAGACTTATGAAATTTTTGAAATCCGAATAATTTCCACTGAATTTTGGCAATGCCAAACTAGGAAGTCGAGCTCGAGTTGGGGCTGCAGAAATTGCAGTAGCTGAACGGGAGTCTTCAGCTGAATTAAAGGCATTACATAAGGACATGATCCTTGCCTTGGTAGTTATTTCTAATTCTTCCAACTCGGCTCCGAAGTCATCCAATTCATCTATTTGCTCGATCTGGTCTTGCAACTCATTTGCTTTAGAAATTGCCTCATCTAAAACCTGAAGCCTGCACTCTAGCTCGGTTTTATTTAGAAGAAGTGATCTTCCAAACGTTCCTCCAACCGGCGAATGCTTTTAACTTTGACATTTAATCTTTTTTTTAAGTCAATAAGAGTCGTGGAATTAAGTTTTTGTTTAGTACTTTCCTTTTTAAAAAAATTTGTTTTTTCAATACAAAAACGAAAACGATGCAGATTTAAGATTTAATAATTTATTTAAATTTTTTATTAATTTTAAAATAATAATATTAAAAATTTATTAATAAATAAATTATTAGAAATTTATTTAAATTTTATTGAATTTAATTCAACAACAAGAAAATGCGAAAACGAAAATAATTAATTAATCTTATTTAAATAAAATAAATAATTTATTAAATTTAACCAAAAAAAATCTAAATTGATTAATTAATTGATAACGAATTATTGATAGTTGAGGCACAGAGTATCCAAAAAAATAGTTGCTCTACTATTTTTTCTACGTACGTATGCGCCAAGAATTGAAAGGAGGGTGCAATATTCCAGCACAAGACGGATTTTAATTTGTCTTATCTCAACTTTCAATTTTTTGCACAAATACCTGGGATTCTGCTTTCGGATCCTTTAATCCTGCGGCCACTTTCCTTTCACAATTGATGCAGGTGCAGGGCATGGGGACGACGAATCCTTCCAGTAGCAGCTACATATGTAGTTGATTGGAGAAATTTGTTTCGCGACGCGGAGAATTCTTTAATTTGTATTTTGAATTCACTGGCACAACCGTCGCGAGCAACTCCTTTTTTTTTTGAATATATGTATATATGTAATATATATTATATATGTTTGTGCCACTGTCACTATTTTTTTTTTTGTTGCTTTTTTATTTAATTATATTACAGTCCACACGGGGGCGCCAAAATGTTTATTGAGATTATTTTATCTCGTCGCGAAAAACGAAAGGAAACAAAGGTGGCTGTAGAAATTAAAATAAATTGCAAAAAAAACGAACGAAAACGAAAACTGCTACACTCTTCGACGTTATAAATTCGATTATATTCAATCAGCAACAACTTAAGCCTAGCTTATCTAATGCGGCGAAGCGGGGCGAATTCATGGGAGAGCGCAAGTGAGAGTTTCACTTGCGCTCCCGCTCCGCCCTAAACTAACTTTTACTAGACTTCATAAAAATCCACTTATTATCTACATTAGTTATACAGGATGATTTTTGGCAAAGATATTGCCTTGGCAGTGGGTCATATCGGACACTCCTGCTTTTTCCAACATTTTCAAGGGAAATTTGACAAAAAATCTAAAAAAAAAGAGTTTCCCATATTTTGATGCAGAATGACGGAGTATCGATCTACAAATCGTTTAAGGTATTCCGCTAGAGAATCGGATGATTTTTGGCAAATATATAGCCTTGGCAGTGGGTCACATTGGGCACCCCTGCCTTTTCCAAAATATTGAAGGGGATTTCTGCGCAAAGCCCTGCCGCCTGGTAGCAAACACGTACCCCAGCAGCATTTGCAGCTTCCTCGATTTTGCCATAAAAACATCAACAGCATCCTTAAGTGCATTTATTCAAGGTTGTATGACGGTGTAGAAGCGAAAGACATGAATATATGTACGAATATGTACGAACATCAACATCGCTTGGCGTCTACATCCTCATCGCTATCCGCATCCGCCACTTCATTCTCTAGCGTTGACATTAATTGCATAAGTGCAATCAATGCCACAGAGGCTAAGAAAAATGTCATAAATGTTCTCGGGCTTGGCAGCTTCAAGGGGAATTTGTACTCCCCAAACAAGAAGCCAGAATCCAGAAACCAGACTGCAATTCTCAATCCGCAATGCCAATTTCCGCTTTGCCGTCAATTAAAGGACATTTTAAATTAAATTTATTATTTACCAGTGGATTTATTTGATATTTCCACTGGTTACATTTTGAAAGTGTTATTCATTTGCAGTAAAATGTATTTTTTTTAAATTTCCTCAAACAATTATTGTGAGTTTTGATACAAAAAGAAACCACGGTTAAATATTGGGGTAAATTGTATACGCAAGTCAATTAATAATTAATAATGAATGAAAAATGTATATGTGTAGAGAATGAAAGTATGTTACTTATGAATAAATATTCGGCACTTCTTAACGGCAATAACAACCGATCCAATATTCTCCATCGAGGTTTCCACAACTATTAAATTGTATGTTGTTGTTGTAGTCGAAACTCACAGTTCCATTATAGCGAAGAAGCACGAGAATCGAATCGAAAATGGGCCGAGTTAAATTAAAAGCTCCGCTGATCAATATTGTATTTGGGTTATTAAATTTGAAGTCGCCCGACGTCACTCCTAGGGCCATTTCCAAACCTTCATGCAATTTTTCAATTTCATGCTTCTTGTATGCGATCTCACGCCTATGCTGCTTCAAAACGGTAATTTGAGCTTCGATCTTCTTATCTTTTTCTTTAAGCTTGGAATTTTTAACTCTGATCTGCTCCTTGAGCTTATTCAGGTCTGATTGAAGTTTCTTATTCTTCTCTTTTTCCCGACGAGAGTCGTGCAGCAAACGATCTACACGATCGTACAATAAATTTCATCCAATTCCTTTACCTGATGCATATTTGCATATTTGAATTGGCTTGCAGACTGGCCAAAGTTGCTTTTAGCATTGCATTTTCAGAAACTAGTTCCCCGATGCGCTTCTCTATTCATTTGGGAGTGCAACTCAGTTTAGGCCATTTTCAGTTGGTTACTATTGTCCTGAAGAAGCTTGATGTGCAGGTCATGAGACTTGCATACGATTGAGCCTGATTCCTTATAGGTTGCAAGGGACTCCTTAAAAGAATTGATCAGTTCCTCCTTGTAATTTAGTTTCTTGATCATGTAGGACAGTTCAAGTTCTCTCTTCAGTTTTTTGATTTCATCGTCCTTGCACATGTTTTGATGTACATTTGCCTGAAAACACGAGGTTGCATTATGCACCCAACATAAAACACCAAAAACCTTGAATTTAATTAAACTTACCGCATAATTTTCATTTTCTTCATTCATAATTAATAGAAAAGACCAACAGAATTAAAAAAAAAGAACATGCAGAAAATAAAGTAATGAATCAAAGCTTTCTTCAGAGAAAAAGACTAATGAAAAGAAGATTGTGCTGCCAACTTTGTAAATTGTCAAGTTTTCGTAGCGTTGCCAGACGACAGATTCCTAATCAACCTAAATAAGCTTTCTTCGATTTATGAATTTTCTGTTATCTTTTTCATTCGATAAATTTAAATCATTTTTCTTTTTTAAATACTCCAAAGTTCAAACTCCAAAGTCAAAGCAATTCCAGTAAATTCTTAGCCCTAATTTCACCAAGAAGAGCCACCTAATCTCTTGTCATAACCGCAAAACCGAATCGAGAACTCAATTGCTTCGAGTTCAACAGCATTCCCGTTAAACCCTTGGCTTCATACGTGTATTACACGTAGAGTAATTAAAATTAAATACCAAATAATGCCCATAATGCCCCAAGCAAGCTTTAATAACACGGACAAAAATGTGATACCGATAACTAACAATCTAAATCCAAAATTTTTTGAATATATATTCTTATTTTATTTTTTTAGGAATAATTTATGTAGAAATGACGACCTGCATGCCTTAGTTTGATAGTTTTCAGATAACTGATGCTTCTATTCATTAAAAGTTTCCAATATTATTATGTTTAGTCAATCTCTCTAACTCTAATGTAAGACTTAGAAACATCAAAATTAAAGTTGAAATATTTTTAGATATTTGGAAAAATTTTTTTGAGTGCAAATTGGGTCGAAGTGGCACACCCATAGCTGTTGTTTGATGCCACCACAGGAACGTGGTACTTTGTGCTGGCTAGGAACTGGCTTAGTCCTCGCTGTTTGTCATATACCGCTAATATTGCCGAGCCGGTGGCTGTGGCTTAACATTCAATATAATCCGAATGTGCACGCAAATGTCAAGGAGTCGTAGACATACTCGTACATAGCCAAAGTCATATCCCGTATCGCAGCTTGCACTTAATTGCCGGGGCGAACAAGAGCACATTTCAATATCGCCCCAGACATGGAAATGTTATCAAGCCCATGCATTTTACATTAGAAGGATAGGCGGGAGTTGCAGGACCCGCCTCCCATTCGCAATTAGTGAGACATGCTGGGGCACTTGGCATTTAGTACACGTGCCTCTTAATTGGCATCTAATCAGTCAGGAGCATTAAATATTCAAATTTAAAATGCATCAATTTTGATGCATTCAAAATTCTACTCGAAGCATCAAAGACGAAAGCGGTTTAAATATTCTAGAGGCTGTTACCTTAAGCAACTAAAAAGGTTTTATTTATTTAACTTTACACCACAACGAACTGGAAAAAAGTTGGTCTTCACATGATGTGAATTATGCTGGATTTATTTTTCTATTTATTGCAACAAAATTATAAGCTAACATTCTTTAACTACCTTTAGTCTTAACAAAAATAAGCACGGACCTTGCACACAAAATATTGCAATTATGGGTTTAAAAAAAGTCGAAGTATAGGCTGCATCTAAATCTGATGGATGCTTCTGATACTACGGTAAGGAAGTAATTAAGGTATTTAACTATGAGAATGAATATACATACCCATGTACACCAGCTCAACTCCGAAAAAAAATCGGAAAAAAATGTATTTGATATTATTTTTGCAATTTGATTGCTTGTTATTTTTAGCCTCTCACCGCACCGGGATAAGCGTCATCCTGGAGAGCTAATATACTTCCAGTCGGTCCAGGCGAAGTCGCACACAAGGACACCATTGCGTGCCGCTGTATGCATCATGCGTCAATATTAAATTAAAGCGATAACAAATTGTAATTAGGCAGCATGTGGCGCAGCGCAGGAAACGCTTCTCTCCCCATTGCTCCGTACCAAAATCCGTAGAATCGCGTACTCGGGGAGTTTCGGCCTGGTGTAGTGTGGGGAGGGGACCCGGACCGCAGTGCGTCACATAAATATCCAAATTGACATAAATTAGTGGAGATTGAAAAAATCGCCATGGCCTGGGGGAACTGTGGAAGTGCCATCAGCAAAGTGGCCGCCCATGGCCATTGGCTTTTCTTTGTCTTTGTCCTGGTTATAAATGTCCTTTTCATGGCCGTGGCCCATTGGAGTCGTATAAAACTGTCGACCGGCATTAAATACTCGTATCCTTACCCGTTCACAGCGCCTGTCTGTCCAATGGCATAAATAAGAGCCCAAATAAGGTCAACAGATAAATTTCAATTTAATTGCCTCGAAGCACGTCAGGTGGCTGTAAAGAAGCAACCAGTTGCTTTTGATCCTTGGAATGCTGCAAGAAATATCTAATATTAATTATTTTCAAGAAAATACATCACACTTGACTACTTTAACGTTTCTTTCTCCAAAAAGTAATTGTTATGCTGGAAGACTTTTTATTTAAATCACGTTTCTCTATTCTAGAATATATCTCGATTTTCAACTCTTGGCATGTGTTGTGGATTTATGGCTTAAAATTGAAATGGGGCGTGTTCTCGTGAGTTTTGTAAGCTATGCAAATGAGTCCTGGCCCCGGGACTTCGGATCTAGATCGAGGCTTGACAAGTCGCTTAAGGCGTATTTAAATTGCAAACAAATATTTGCCCTCTAAGTGCTATTTTGGCAGGGCCCCGGCATTGGAAGTGGCTTTCGGTTGGTCCCTGAGCCCCCGATAACATTTTAACAAGCTCAAAATGTTTTCTAAGTACGAAATGAAATATTTCCCAGGCAAAAGAACTTAAATTGAAAAGGTCTTTGTTCCAAAGTTCAGGGTTCCCTTATCCCACCACCTACCCAACGAACAAAATATTAAAACTCAAACATTGTCAAAAAATCGAATTTCATTTCCGTCCTGCCATTGCCAAGGTGTTTCGAATTATTTATGGCACTGGGCGAAAGATTTCGAATGTCCTTAAAAAAATACCGGGCATGACATGAGAGGTGAGTATATAACATACAGTGCGTTGTGAAGGATATTCTTCGCAGACCTTAAAGATTGTGTGATGAGTAATTATGAATAAAAAACAAATACCAGCCTATATAATACATTTTATTTTTAACAAATACTCTAATAGAATTAGTAAAAGTACCTCTTAGTCTATATCATCTTACTTGTTTACCTTTTAATGGGAAAATTCGTTTGTTCATTATACAACCATCATCGAAGCCTCCACCTCTCGAGTCAGTCAGCGTGAAAATCCATTTCCCAGCCCACTCCAAAGGCCCCACCACCTCACGAGGAAATGACCAAATAATTTGTCCCCTCACTACACTAACACCCGCCGTTGATTAAGTACCAGTGAGTGTGGTATTTATGGGAGTGGGTGTTGGTGTGTGTTTTGCATTTCAAATGATTGATTGCAATTTGATGCATGATACTCAAAATTGCAATTCAGTTCTGAAAAGAGGGAGTCATGCTGAGTGTAACAGGCTCCCAATCGCAGTTAAAACAAATTTGAAAATCATAAAAGAGATTTCTAACGATAATTTAATATCAACATTGCTGTTAAATGTTGAATAAGTAATACTGAAAATTTACATTGCGTTTCGTCCATCTGTTTTCATTGCAGAACCGCCAACAAGAATTACAGGCCCGCACACATCCTACCACTTTAATTAGAAACCAATTCTCGCACACGGCCGACTCATTAGCCAAATGGCCATGAGATTTTCCAGAAAATGACAGGATGACGGATAAAGAGGTCGGAAGAACCATCACCTGACGAACGTCATTTGTCAGCGAGGTGGCCAGGAAAACAAAAGAGTTACTTCCTAATGAATAAAACAGCCCGACATATTTGTTACACCAACGGCTATAACAAAGTTCCCCGCTACATATACAGAGAACAAAAAAAATAATAATAAGAAATGAAACCCTTTTTATCCCTAAACCTTTTGTGTGTGCCATTTGTCCTCGAGGCCAACAACTTTGGTACAAAAGAATTTCTTCGCATTCAAGAGCCTTAACTTGTCACGCCAACTTTAAAACACAAAAAATCCGCACAAATTGCAAAAAACAAGAAAGAAAAACCAAAATGTCATTAGTATGCCATAATGAAATGACTTCAAACACGAGGGTCAGCTCTAAACAGCGAGGGTCAGCTCTAATTTATCTTTAAAATATCTGAAACCCCAACCTAACTTTAAATAAAATAAACGGATTTTGAGTTTTTTTTTAAGGAATTTGTTTTAAAACTTTGAAGTTTAGATGCATTTCAGTCTCATGTCCTTCCAAAACTTTTCAGTCTCACCTGAAAAACGTTATAAAATATTCCCCGAAAGTGGAGCAAAACAGTAGAGCAAAATATAAAAAGTCAAACCATCGAAACAATGAGGAAAAAAACGGAAAAGCTGATGCAGCAAAATAATAAGCCAAATGCTGGACCGGACATTACCGACAGGATGCTGAAAGTTTTGCATAGAACATTAAAAATACATGGGAAATTTATTGGGAGGACATGAAAGACTCCTCCCTCCTTGCTCACTGCAGGCACAGCATCCAGTTTTATGGCCATAACATTAGGTCTTGTAGGAGGAGCGCAGCAATTGGACAATAAAATTTGCTTTTAAAAACAGAGGACGACGTTGCTTGTCGTCTTACGGACCATGGCACAAAAACAAAAGGATTCACAGGAATCTCCTTGCCCCGATGGATTTCAGAAACTACTGACATTCCTCAAGTTTAACTATCCATTGCTTTTGTTTGCGGGTTTCCCTTAGCTTTGTTTGAAATAGTTGGAATAACTGATGAAGTTACCTCAAAAAGAAGCTAATTCATAATCAAAAACTGCATTTCGTGCAAAATTTTATTGAAAATTATCTCCTCCAAGGGAAATATACTATAAACAACACACTTCTATTTTAAATTTTTATTCAAAACAACCAAACAGGACCCAACCAAGGACTTCAAGTCCTTGGGCTAATCAAGCCGGTTTAAGTGTAAAAGGCCGAACTCTTTTTCGGCATAAATCACTGTCGGAAATCTGCGCCGGAGGGCACAACGTCACCGGGTACCCGCTGCAAGAAATGTCAAATTAATTTAGCAGGCCTCTAACTTTCGTTCGTCGTCCCGTTGTTTTTGCCTTTTTCAATCAGGACGGGTAGGCAGACACGGTGTGGAATCATTTTGCATTTCTTGTCACGTTTTATGAATTTGCTGCGGCAAACACACAAACCCTGGTCGGCCAAAACCCATGGAAAGTGGCTGAAGACCCGAGCAAACAAGATCCAGCTGACTGGCGAAAATGTCGTCGGAATTTGTGGGGTTCAGGCTATGCCAGGATTGAGAATTCAGGATTCAGCATTCGCCATTCGCCATTCGGCGTAGATAAAGCGCCGTCGGGCTTAAATGGCTTTTGCGAGCAATTCGTAAGGGGGCGGCTTTCATGGCTTCGAGACGGAAATGCAAAAGGGTCTCCGCATCTTCTACGCCGGAACGGCGGAAGCGTAACGACAAACACGCATAAATTACTCAATTAGTAGGCGGGATGCAAAGCCATGCGATGCGATGCGGAGCCCCCTAACAAGACAGCCGGAAGTGGTGAGCCGTACATGCCGCCACCCGGAGTCTAAGACGGAGACGTGCTATCCACTTGAATCGCATTGAGTAATCAAATGACGGAATATTAAACGCGCCCATCGAGCACACATTTTCTCCCCCGCCGCAAGTCCTGTCCCTGACTCCTGGAACCATAAATCAGAGTATTTGGTTTCTCCGGCTGAGAATGCTTGAGATTTCTAATTACAGCCACCGCAGTTGGATTGACATCTTTAGGCCAAATCGGGCAAGAAAGTGGCATAATAAGTCAAGGAAAATTATAAGTGACCATCTAAAAAGATAAGGACTTACCGGTCCTGAAATATTAACAACTGGCAAAGTGTTATATTTAATTTAAGGACCTTAAATGATTATGTTTACCATTTGGTTCATCTGGCTTATTTCAAATGTCGGATTTGTCACTCATATTTTATCCAGACACATGTGTTTGCGTGCTTCTGTTGATAATTAGAAACATAATTTGTTTGCTTGTTGCCGTTGTGGTTCAACTGCTGTCGCAGGACCCTTTGACCAGGACTCGCTGACATGACCGTGTTGACGTGTCGGAATTGTGATAATGTGAGTATTTGCTTTGTTGCCTGTGTCGGTGGCTGACGTTTCAGCAAGCAATTAGAAAGTGCGCACAGTTATTATTAGAAACGTCTACGCAATTTGCCCAGGACATGGCCCAGCCCACACATGTCCTGGTGGCTATCAGCTTACGATTACTTATTAGCTTGATGAATTGTGATGAAAGTAAGCAGAGTACCTGGGCCGGGTAAACACCGGAGCGTATCACCCCAAAGGTGTCAAAGGAAGATTCTCTATCTAAACTATTGCATCAATTATTCAGGCTCAAGTATTATATTAATTAAAGCCAGCCACATCACTATCCCATAACACTATTTACATACATATACTTATCCAATGAAAATGAACCTAATTGCATTGCCGTGTGGGATATGTTGGGAGTATGCTGGGCGTGGCATACACCGAAATCAAGGTCACTTCAGATGCCATTAATCAAAGAGTAGAAAAAACAAAGTGGCAACAGGCAAATGGACAGAATCCCTCCCCACCCCAGACCGAACTATACAGATCCAGTCCCATTCCCATACCCATACCCATATCCATACCCATTCCCTGGGATATGACAAAGGTGGCCACGGCAAAGAGATTGGAGAGAAATGCCCGGCCCCGAGTCACGTCACTCGCAAGATGGCAGCGCGTTGTATGCCGGAGTGTACCACAGTGCGTATGATTGATGTTGTTCAATGCGCTCCTGACAGCACCATTATCTGAGGTGTGTGCGCCCGGCGAAAATGTGTGTATGTTTCGAGTGTGTGTGTGCGAGTGTGTAGAGCGCACGTGACAAACAACATCAACAGCAACAATGACAAGAGTCATCAGATCTGCCAAGAGTCGAACTGTTTTCCAAGAAAATTGTATCTAAAAAAGCTAAAAATGTTCGAATCATAAATATATTTTCTAAAATTGACATTTAAATTTGCCATTTCTGTTGTTTTAAGGTCATTGAGGTAAAGGCTTAACAAAGCAAGCCTTGCACTTTTTCAAATTTGAGATTTTGGTATAAATAGAGGCCCTTCGGGCATTCCCAGTCATTCAGTTCTGGGTTACAACTCAATAACACCTCCTTATTTTATTTTTTTATTTATTTTTATTTTATTTACTAATTTTTTTTTTCTGAAATCTTATAATAATTTTGGATTTTCGGGTTGTAGCGTATAAGTTTCCGCCCCAAGTCTATTACTTTTAATTTTATTTTGACTCTTCTATAATGATCTCATGGAAATTCAAACTTATTCATTTCTCTTCTTCCTTTAGTCTTCTATCTTCTATTTTTTTATTTATATTATTTTGTTTTTCTTAAAAGTTGGACAAGCAAGGAGGATTTTTTTATTCTTATATATTTTTATTATATTTATTTAGTTTTTCTTAAATCTAATTTAAAGTTTGGATTCTCGGGTTGTGGCGTATAAGTTTCCGCCCCAAGTCTATTACTTTTTATTTTATTTTGACTCTTCTATAATGATCAAATGGTGGAACTTTCCATTTTCGGTCTTTCCTGTTCTCTTCTTCCTTAAGTCTTCTATCTTCTATTTTTTTATTTACATTATTTTGCTTATGTCTTTCTTGAGATTTGGACAAGCAAGGAGGATTTTATTATTCTTATATATTTTTATTATATGTATTTAGTTTTTCTTAAATCTAATTTAAAGTTTGGATTCTCGGGTTGTGGCGTATAAGTTTGCGCCCCATGTCTATTACTTTTAATTTAATTTTGACTCTTCTATAATGATCTCATGGTGGAACTTTCCATCTTCTTGCTTTCCTGTTCTCTTCTTCCTTTAGTCTTCCATCTTCTATTTTTTTATTTACATTATTTTGCTTTTGTTTTTATTAAGAGTTGGACAGCAAGGAGCAAGCAAGGAGGATTCTTTTATTCTTATATATTTTTATTATATTTATTTAGTTTTTCTTAAATCTTATTTAAAGTTTGGATTTTCGGGTTGTGGCATACAAGTTACCGCCCAAAGTCTATTTCTTCTATGTTTTTATTTTTTTGTCCATCATGATCCCATGGAGGGACCTCTATCTAATTGTAAAGCATTTTTACCATTTTAAATTTATTTTGTTTTGCTATTTTTTTTATTAAGAATTGGATACGCCAGGAGAATTCTTCCTTTCTTTAATATTTTTATTTACTTTTTCTGAAATCTAATTTAAAATTGTGATGTGGCACACAAGTTACCGTCCCAAGTCTCTTCTTCTATTTATTTTATTTTTTATTTTTTTTTTTTATCCATCATGATGACATTTTAAATGTATTCTGAATTGCTTTTGTTAAGAGTTGGACAAGCAAGAAGGATTATTTTATTCTTAAATATTTTTATTATAATTAGTTTGAATTCTCGGGTTGGCATACAAGTTTCCGTCCCAAGTCTTTTAATTTTATTTTGACTCTTTTTTTCATGATCTCATTTGTGGAACTTCCTCTTCTTTCTTCCGTTCTTCTTCTCTTCTTCCTTTAGTCTTCTATCTTCTATTTTTTTATTTATATTATTTTGCTTTTGTTCTTATTAAGAACTGTACAAACAAGGAGGATTCTTTTATTCTTATATATTTTTATTATATATATTTAGTTTTTCTTAAATCTAATTTAAAGTTTGGATTCTCGGGTTGTTCCATATAAGTTTCCGCCCCAAGTCTATTACTTTTAATTTTATTTTGACTCTCCTATAATGATCTCACGGTGGAACTTCCATCTTTCTTTCCTCTTCAACCTTTTATTTTTATATTTATATTATTTTGCTTTTGTTCTTATTAAGAACTGGAAAAGCAAGGAGGTTTCTTCTATGAATACTTTCATTATTTTTATTTAGTTTTTCCTAAATCAAATTTTAATTTTGGGTTCTTGTAAATGCGCGTCGGAAGTATCATCCCAAAACTGTTTCCTTATTATTTTTTATTATTTTTATATTTTTTTTGCTGCCATGAAATTTTTTGAAAAAGTGAATTTAATTTTAGAAAATTAGAGAAATAGTTCCAGTCTATCAAAACCAATATGGACACTGATCGTTCTTTATTTAAATTTCTTTCTTTTTTATTTATATACATATATTTTTTTATTACTAATTTACCTGACTTTTAAATTAAACATCTAAGTCTGGGAAAGATTTTTGTTTGAAAACAATATTTTGTCAGAATTCTTATTTTTTCTTGGCCATTTTCCGACACCATGTGATTGGCAACACTGGCATATCGCCGAGTGCCTTCTGCCTGGCAATGAAAACAAAGACGAGCTTCAGAGGCGGTACCATGGACGAGAAACTGGGGAAAGTTCGGCTCCGAACCGGTTTCACCTTCTCCCTGATGGCCATCTGGGTCCTTGTTTCAATTCCCCCTGACTTTGCCCCGCTACATATACAGAGAACAAAAAAAATAATAATAAGAAATGAAACCCTTTTTATCCCTAAACCTTTTGTGTGTGCCATTTGTCCTCGAGGCCAACAACTTTGGTACAAAAGAATTTCTTCGCATTAAAGAGCCTTAACTTGTCACGCCAACTTTAAAACACAAAAAATCCGCACAAATTGCAAAAAACAAGAAAGAAAAACCAAAATGTCATTAGTATGCCATAATGAAATGACTTCAAACACGAGGGTCAGCTCTAAACAGCGAGGGTCAGCTCTAATTTATCTTTAAAATATCTGAAACACCAACCTAACTTTAAATAAAATAAACGGATTTTGAGTTTTTTTTTAAGGAATTTGTTTTAAAACTTTGAAGTTTAGATGCATTTCAGTCTCATGTCCTTCCAAAACTTTTCAGTCTCACCTGAAAAACGTTATAAAATATTCCCCGAAAGTGGAGCAAAACAGTAGAGCAAAATATAAAAAGTCAAACCATCGAAACAATGAGGAAAAAAACGGAAAAGCTGATGCAGCAAAATAATAAGCCAAATGCTGGACCGGACATTACCGACAGGATGCTGAAAGTTTTGCATAGAACATTAAAAATACATGGGAAATTTATTGGGAGGACATGAAAGACTCCTCCCTCCTTGCTCACTGCAGGCACAGCATCCAGTTTTATGGCCATAACATTAGGTCTTGTAGGAGGAGCGCAGCAATTGGACAATAAAATTTGCTTTTAAAAACAGAGGACGACGTTGCTTGTCGTCTTACGGACCATGGCACAAAAACAAAAGGATTCACAGGAATCTCCTTGCCCCGATGGATTTCAGAAACTACTGACATTCCTCAAGTTTAACTATCCATTGCTTTTGTTTGCGGGTTTCCCTTAGCTTTGTTTGAAATAGTTGGAATAACTGATGAAGTTACCTCAAAAAGAAGCTAATTCATAATCAAAAACTGCATTTCGTGCAAAATTTTATTGAAAATTATCTCCTCCAAGGGAAATATACTATAAACAACACACTTCTATTTTAAATTTTTATTCAAAACAACCAAACAGGACCCAACCAAGGACTTCAAGTCCTTGGGCTAATCAAGCCGGTTTAAGTGTAAAAGGCCGAACTCTTTTTCGGCATAAATCACTGTCGGAAATCTGCGCCGGAGGGCACAACGTCACCGGGTACCCGCTGCAAGAAATGTCAAATTAATTTAGCAGGCCTCTAACTTTCGTTCGTCGTGCCGTTGTTTTTGCCTTTTTCAATCAGGACGGGTAGGCAGACACGGTGTGGAATCATTTTGCATTTCTTGTCACGTTTTTTGAATTTGCTGCGGCAAACACACAAACCCTGGTCGGCCAAAACCCATGGAAAGTGGCTGAAGACCCGAGCAAACAAGATCCAGCTGACTGGCGAAAATGTCGTCGGAATTTGTGGGGTTCAGGCTATGCCAGGATTGAGAATTCAGGATTCAGCATTCGCCATTCGCCATTCGGCGTAGATAAAGCGCCGTCGGGCTTAAATGGCTTTTGCGAGCAATTCGTAAGGGGGCGGCTTTCATGGCTTCGAGACGGAAATGCAAAAGGGTCTCCGCATCTTCTACGCCGGAACGGCGGAAGCGTAACGACAAACACGCATAAATTACTCAATTAGTAGGCGGGATGCAAAGCCATGCGATGCGATGCGGAGCCCCCTAACAAGACAGCCGGAAGTGGTGAGCCGTACATGCCGCCACCCGGAGTCTAAGACGGAGACGTGCTATCCACTTGAATCGCATTGAGTAATCAAATGACGGGATATTAAACGCGCCCATCGAGCACACATTTTCTCCCCCGCCGCAAGTCCTGTCCCTGACTCCTGGAACCATAAATCAGAGTATTTGGTTTCTCCGGCTGAGAATGCTTGAGATTTCTAATTACAGCCACCGCAGTTGGATTGACATCTTTAGGCCAAATCGGGCAAGAAAGTGGCATAATAAGTCAAGGAAAATTATAAGTGACCATCTAAAAAGATAAGGACTTACCGGTCCTGAAATATTAACAACTGGCAAAGTGTTATATTTAATTTAAGGACCTTAAATGATTATGTTTACCATTTGGTTCATCTGGCTTATTTCAAATGTCGGATTTGTCACTCATATTTTATCCAGACACATGTGTTTTCGTGCTTCTGTTGATAATTAGAAACATAATTTGTTTGCTTGTTGCCGTTGTGGTTCAACTGCTGTCGCAGGACCCTTTGACCAGGACTCGCTGACATGACCGTGTTGACGTGTCGGAATTGTGATAATGTGAGTATTTGCTTTGTTGCCTGTGTCGGTGGCTGACGTTTCAGCAAGCAATTAGAAAGTGCGCACAGTTATTATTAGAAACGTCTACGCAATTTGCCCAGGACATGGACCAGCCCACACATGTCGCACGAAGTCGCACACAAGGACACCATTGCGTGCCGCTGTATGCATCATGCGTCAATATTAAATTAAAGCGATAACAAATTGTAATTAGGCAGCATGTGGCGCAGCGCAGGAAACGCTTCTCTCCCCATTGCTCCGTACCAAAATCCGTAGAATCGCGTACTCGGGGAGTTTCGGCCTGGTGTAGTGTGGGGAGGGGACCCGGACCGCAGTGCGTCACATAAATATCCAAATTGACATAAATTAGTGGAGATTGAAAAAATCGCCATGGCCTGGGGGAACTGTGGAAGTGCCATCAGCAAAGTGGCCGCCCATGGCCATTGGCTTTTCTTTGTCTTTGTCCTGGTTATAAATGTCCTTTTCATGGCCGTGGCCCATTGGAGTCGTATAAAACTGTCGACCGGCATTAAATACTCGTATCCTTACCCGTTCACAGCGCCTGTCTGTCCAATGGCATAAATAAGAGCCCAAATAAGGTCAACAGATAAATTTCAATTTAATTGCCTCGAAGCACGTCAGGTGGCTGTAAAGAAGCAACCAGTTGCTTTTGATCCTTGGAATGCTGCAAGAAATATCTAATATTAATTATTTTCAAGAAAATACATCACACTTGACTACTTTAACGTTTCTTTCTCCAAAAAGTAATTGTTATGCTGGAAGACTTTTTATTTAAATCACGTTTCTCTAGTCTAGAATATATCTCGATTTTCAACTCTTGGCATGTGTTGTGGATTTATGGCTTAAAATTGAAATGGGGCGTGTTCTCGTGAGTTTTGTAAGCTATGCAAATGAGTCCTGGCCCCGGGACTTCGGATCTAGATCGAGGCTTGACAAGTCGCTTAAGGCGTATTTAAATTGCAAACAAATATTTGCCCTCTAAGTGCTATTTTGGCAGGGCCCCGGCATTGGAAGTGGCTTTCGGTTGGTCCCTGAGCCCCCGATAACATTTTAACAAGCTCAAAATGTTTTCTAAGTACGAAATGAAATATTTCCCAGGCAAAAGAACTTAAATTGAAAAGGTCTTTGTTCCAAAGTTCAGGGTTCCCTTATCCCACCACCTACCCAACGAACAAAATATTAAAACTCAAACATTGTCAAAAAATCGAATTTCATTTCCGTCCTGCCATTGCCAAGGTGTTTCGAATTATTTATGGCACTGGGCGAAAGATTTCGAATGTCCTTAAAAAAATACCGGGCATGACATGAGAGGTGAGTATATAACATACAGTGCGTTGTGAAGGATATTCTTCGCAGACCTTAAAGATTGTGTGATGAGTAATTATGAATAAAAAACAAATACCAGCCTATATAATACATTTTATTTTTAACAAATACTCTAATAGAATTAGTAAAAGTACCTCTTAGTCTATATCATCTTACTTGTTTACCTTTTAATGGGAAAATTCGTTTGTTCATTATACAACCATCATCGAAGCCTCCACCTCTCGAGTCAGTCAGCGTGAAAATCCATTTCCCAGCCCACTCCAAAGGCCCCACCACCTCACGAGGAAATGACCAAATAATTTGTCCCCTCACTACACTAACACCCGCCGTTGATTAAGTACCAGTGAGTGTGGTATTTATGGGAGTGGGTGTTGGTGTGTGTTTTGCATTTCAAATGATTGATTGCAATTTGATGCATGATACTCAAAATTGCAATTCAGTTCTGAAAAGAGGGAGTCATGCTGAGTGTAACAGGCTCCCAATCGCAGTTAAAACAAATTTGAAAATCATAAAAGAGATTTCTAACGATAATTTAATATCAACATTGCTGTTAAATGTTGAATAAGTAATACTGAAAATTTACATTGCGTTTCGTCCATCTGTTTTCATTGCAGAACCGCCAACAAGAATTACAGGCCCGCACACATCCTACCACTTTAATTAGAAACCAATTCTCGCACACGGCCGACTCATTAGCCAAATGGCCATGAGATTTTCCAGAAAATGACAGGATGACGGATAAAGAGGTCGGAAGAACCATCACCTGACGAACGTCATTTGTCAGCGAGGTGGCCAGGAAAACAAAAGAGTTACTTCCTAATGAATAAAACAGCCCGACATATTTGTTACACCAACGGCTATAACAAAGTTCCCCGCTACATATACAGAGAACAAAAAAAATAATAATAAGAAATGAAACCCTTTTTATCCCTAAACCTTTTGTGTGTGCCATTTGTCCTCGAGGCCAACAACTTTGGTACAAAAGAATTTCTTCGCATTCAAGAGCCTTAACTTGTCACGCCAACTTTAAAACACAAAAAATCCGCACAAATTGCAAAAAACAAGAAAGAAAAACCAAAATGTCATTAGTATGCCATAATGAAATGACTTCAAACACGAGGGTCAGCTCTAAACAGCGAGGGTCAGCTCTAATTTATCTTTAAAATATCTGAAACCCCAACCTAACTTTAAATAAAATAAACGGATTTTGAGTTTTTTTTTAAGGAATTTGTTTTAAAACTTTGAAGTTTAGATGCATTTCAGTCTCATGTCCTTCCAAAACTTTTCAGTCTCACCTGAAAAACGTTATAAAATATTCCCCGAAAGTGGAGCAAAACAGTAGAGCAAAATATAAAAAGTCAAACCATCGAAACAATGAGGAAAAAACGGAAAAGCTGATGCAGCAAAATAATAAGCCAAATGCTGGACCGGACATTACCGACAGGATGCTGAAAGTTTTGCATAGAACATTAAAAATACATGGGAAATTTATTGGGAGGACATGAAAGACTCCTCCCTCCTTGCTCACTGCAGGCACAGCATCCAGTTTTATGGCCATAACATTAGGTCTTGTAGGAGGAGCGCAGCAATTGGACAATAAAATTTGCTTTTAAAAACAGAGGACGACGTTGCTTGTCGTCTTACGGACCATGGCACAAAAACAAAAGGATTCACAGGAATCTCCTTGCCCCGATGGATTTCAGAAACTACTGACATTCCTCAAGTTTAACTATCCATTGCTTTTGTTTGCGGGTTTCCCTTAGCTTTGTTTGAAATAGTTGGAATAACTGATGAAGTTACCTCAAAAAGAAGCTAATTCATAATCAAAAACTGCATTTCGTGCAAAATTTTATTGAAAATTATCTCCTCCAAGGGAAATATACTATAAACAACACACTTCTATTTTAAATTTTTATTCAAAACAACCAAACAGGACCCAACCAAGGACTTCAAGTCCTTGGGCTAATCAAGCCGGTTTAAGTGTAAAAGGCCGAACTCTTTTTCGGCATAAATCACTGTCGGAAATCTGCGCCGGAGGGCACAACGTCACCGGGTACCCGCTGCAAGAAATGTCAAATTAATTTAGCAGGCCTCTAACTTTCGTTCGTCGTCCCGTTGTTTTTGCCTTTTTCAATCAGGACGGGTAGGCAGACACGGTGTGGAATCATTTTGCATTTCTTGTCACGTTTTATGAATTTGCTGCGGCAAACACACAAACCCTGGTCGGCCAAAACCCATGGAAAGTGGCTGAAGACCCGAGCAAACAAGATCCAGCTGACTGGCGAAAATGTCGTCGGAATTTGTGGGGTTCAGGCTATGCCAGGATTGAGAATTCAGGATTCAGCATTCGCCATTCGCCATTCGGCGTAGATAAAGCGCCGTCGGGCTTAAATGGCTTTTGCGAGCAATTCG
Organism: Drosophila ananassae; assembly: GCF_017639315.1. NCBI lineage: Eukaryota > Metazoa > Arthropoda > Insecta > Diptera > Drosophilidae > Drosophila > Drosophila ananassae. The sequence goes on along the minus strand of NW_025319098.1, from coordinate 56,795 downwards.
TAAGGGGGCGGCTTTCATGGCTTCGAGACGGAAATGCAAAAGGGTCTCCGCATCTTCTACGCCGGAACGGCGGAAGCGTAACGACAAACACGCATAAATTACTCAATTAGTAGGCGGGATGCAAAGCCATGCGATGCGATGCGGAGCCCCCTAACAAGACAGCCGGAAGTGGTGAGCCGTACATGCCGCCACCCGGAGTCTAAGACGGAGACGTGCTATCCACTTGAATCGCATTGAGTAATCAAATGACGGGATATTAAACGCGCCCATCGAGCACACATTTTCTCCCCCGCCGCAAGTCCTGTCCCTGACTCCTGGAACCATAAATCAGAGTATTTGGTTTCTCCGGCTGAGAATGCTTGAGATTTCTAATTACAGCCACCGCAGTTGGATTGACATCTTTAGGCCAAATCGGGCAAGAAAGTGGCATAATAAGTCAAGGAAAATTATAAGTGACCATCTAAAAAGATAAGGACTTACCGGTCCTGAAATATTAACAACTGGCAAAGTGTTATATTTAATTTAAGGACCTTAAATGATTATGTTTACCATTTGGTTCATCTGGCTTATTTCAAATGTCGGATTTGTCACTCATATTTTATCCAGACACATGTGTTTGCGTGCTTCTGTTGATAATTAGAAACATAATTTGTTTGCTTGTTGCCGTTGTGGTTCAACTGCTGTCGCAGGACCCTTTGACCAGGACTCGCTGACATGACCGTGTTGACGTGTCGGAATTGTGATAATGTGAGTATTTGCTTTGTTGCCTGTGTCGGTGGCTGACGTTTCAGCAAGCAATTAGAAAGTGCGCACAGTTATTATTAGAAACGTCTACGCAATTTGCCCAGGACATGGCCCAGCCCACACATGTCCTGGTGGCTATCAGCTTACGATTACTTATTAGCTTGATGAATTGTGATGAAAGTAAGCAGAGTACCTGGGCCGGGTAAACACCGGAGCGTATCACCCCAAAGGTGTCAAAGGAAGATTCTCTATCTAAACTATTGCATCAATTATTCAGGCTCAAGTATTATATTAATTAAAGCCAGCCACATCACTATCCCATAACACTATTTACATACATATACTTATCCAATGAAAATGAACCTAATTGCATTGCCGTGTGGGATATGTTGGGAGTATGCTGGGCGTGGCATACACCGAAATCAAGGTCACTTCAGATGCCATTAATCAAAGAGTAGAAAAAACAAAGTGGCAACAGGCAAATGGACAGAATCCCTCCCCACCCCAGACCGAACTATACAGATCCAGTCCCATTCCCATACCCATACCCATATCCATACCCATTCCCTGGGATATGACAAAGGTGGCCACGGCAAAGAGATTGGAGAGAAATGCCCGGCCCCGAGTCACGTCACTCGCAAGATGGCAGCGCGTTGTATGCCGGAGTGTACCACAGTGCGTATGATTGATGTTGTTCAATGCGCTCCTGACAGCACCATTATCTGAGGTGTGTGCGCCCGGCGAAAATGTGTGTATGTTTCGAGTGTGTGTGTGCGAGTGTGTAGAGCGCACGTGACAAACAACATCAACAGCAACAATGACAAGAGTCATCAGATCTGCCAAGAGTCGAACTGTTTTCCAAGAAAATTGTATCTAAAAAAGCTAAAAATGTTCGAATCATAAATATATTTTCTAAAATTGACATTTAAATTTGCCATTTCTGTTGTTTTAAGGTCATTGAGGTAAAGGCTTAACAAAGCAAGCCTTGCACTTTTTCAAATTTGAGATTTTGGTATAAATAGAGGCCCTTCGGGCATTCCCAGTCATTCAGTTCTGGGTTACAACTCAATAACACCTCCTTATTTTATTTTTTTATTTATTTTTATTTTATTTACTAATTTTTTTTTTCTGAAATCTTATAATAATTTTGGATTTTCGGGTTGTAGCGTATAAGTTTCCGCCCCAAGTCTATTACTTTTAATTTTATTTTGACTCTTCTATAATGATCTCATGGAAATTCAAACTTATTCATTTCTCTTCTTCCTTTAGTCTTCTATCTTCTATTTTTTTATTTATATTATTTTGTTTTTCTTAAAAGTTGGACAAGCAAGGAGGATTTTTTTATTCTTATATATTTTTATTATATTTATTTAGTTTTTCTTAAATCTAATTTAAAGTTTGGATTCTCGGGTTGTGGCGTATAAGTTTCCGCCCCAAGTCTATTACTTTTTATTTTATTTTGACTCTTCTATAATGATCAAATGGTGGAACTTTCCATTTTCGGTCTTTCCTGTTCTCTTCTTCCTTAAGTCTTCTATCTTCTATTTTTTTATTTACATTATTTTGCTTATGTCTTTCTTGAGATTTGGACAAGCAAGGAGGATTTTATTATTCTTATATATTTTTATTATATGTATTTAGTTTTTCTTAAATCTAATTTAAAGTTTGGATTCTCGGGTTGTGGCGTATAAGTTTGCGCCCCATGTCTATTACTTTTAATTTAATTTTGACTCTTCTATAATGATCTCATGGTGGAACTTTCCATCTTCTTGCTTTCCTGTTCTCTTCTTCCTTTAGTCTTCCATCTTCTATTTTTTTATTTACATTATTTTGCTTTTGTTTTTATTAAGAGTTGGACAGCAAGGAGCAAGCAAGGAGGATTCTTTTATTCTTATATATTTTTATTATATTTATTTAGTTTTTCTTAAATCTTATTTAAAGTTTGGATTTTCGGGTTGTGGCATACAAGTTACCGCCCAAAGTCTATTTCTTCTATGTTTTTATTTTTTTGTCCATCATGATCCCATGGAGGGACCTCTATCTAATTGTAAAGCATTTTTACCATTTTAAATTTATTTTGTTTTGCTATTTTTTTTATTAAGAATTGGATACGCCAGGAGAATTCTTCCTTTCTTTAATATTTTTATTTACTTTTTCTGAAATCTAATTTAAAATTGTGATGTGGCACACAAGTTACCGTCCCAAGTCTCTTCTTCTATTTATTTTATTTTTTATTTTTTTTTTTTATCCATCATGATGACATTTTAAATGTATTCTGAATTGCTTTTGTTAAGAGTTGGACAAGCAAGAAGGATTATTTTATTCTTAAATATTTTTATTATAATTAGTTTGAATTCTCGGGTTGGCATACAAGTTTCCGTCCCAAGTCTTTTAATTTTATTTTGACTCTTTTTTTCATGATCTCATTTGTGGAACTTCCTCTTCTTTCTTCCGTTCTTCTTCTCTTCTTCCTTTAGTCTTCTATCTTCTATTTTTTTATTTATATTATTTTGCTTTTGTTCTTATTAAGAACTGTACAAACAAGGAGGATTCTTTTATTCTTATATATTTTTATTATATATATTTAGTTTTTCTTAAATCTAATTTAAAGTTTGGATTCTCGGGTTGTTCCATATAAGTTTCCGCCCCAAGTCTATTACTTTTAATTTTATTTTGACTCTCCTATAATGATCTCACGGTGGAACTTCCATCTTTCTTTCCTCTTCAACCTTTTATTTTTATATTTATATTATTTTGCTTTTGTTCTTATTAAGAACTGGAAAAGCAAGGAGGTTTCTTCTATGAATACTTTCATTATTTTTATTTAGTTTTTCCTAAATCAAATTTTAATTTTGGGTTCTTGTAAATGCGCGTCGGAAGTATCATCCCAAAACTGTTTCCTTATTATTTTTTATTATTTTTATATTTTTTTTGCTGCCATGAAATTTTTTGAAAAAGTGAATTTAATTTTAGAAAATTAGAGAAATAGTTCCAGTCTATCAAAACCAATATGGACACTGATCGTTCTTTATTTAAATTTCTTTCTTTTTTATTTATATACATATATTTTTTTATTACTAATTTACCTGACTTTTAAATTAAACATCTAAGTCTGGGAAAGATTTTTGTTTGAAAACAATATTTTGTCAGAATTCTTATTTTTTCTTGGCCATTTTCCGACACCATGTGATTGGCAACACTGGCATATCGCCGAGTGCCTTCTGCCTGGCAATGAAAACAAAGACGAGCTTCAGAGGCGGTACCATGGACGAGAAACTGGGGAAAGTTCGGCTCCGAACCGGTTTCACCTTCTCCCTGATGGCCATCTGGGTCCTTGTTTCAATTCCCCCTGACTTTGCCCCGCTACATATACAGAGAACAAAAAAAATAATAATAAGAAATGAAACCCTTTTTATCCCTAAACCTTTTGTGTGTGCCATTTGTCCTCGAGGCCAACAACTTTGGTACAAAAGAATTTCTTCGCATTAAAGAGCCTTAACTTGTCACGCCAACTTTAAAACACAAAAAATCCGCACAAATTGCAAAAAACAAGAAAGAAAAACCAAAATGTCATTAGTATGCCATAATGAAATGACTTCAAACACGAGGGTCAGCTCTAAACAGCGAGGGTCAGCTCTAATTTATCTTTAAAATATCTGAAACACCAACCTAACTTTAAATAAAATAAACGGATTTTGAGTTTTTTTTTAAGGAATTTGTTTTAAAACTTTGAAGTTTAGATGCATTTCAGTCTCATGTCCTTCCAAAACTTTTCAGTCTCACCTGAAAAACGTTATAAAATATTCCCCGAAAGTGGAGCAAAACAGTAGAGCAAAATATAAAAAGTCAAACCATCGAAACAATGAGGAAAAAAACGGAAAAGCTGATGCAGCAAAATAATAAGCCAAATGCTGGACCGGACATTACCGACAGGATGCTGAAAGTTTTGCATAGAACATTAAAAATACATGGGAAATTTATTGGGAGGACATGAAAGACTCCTCCCTCCTTGCTCACTGCAGGCACAGCATCCAGTTTTATGGCCATAACATTAGGTCTTGTAGGAGGAGCGCAGCAATTGGACAATAAAATTTGCTTTTAAAAACAGAGGACGACGTTGCTTGTCGTCTTACGGACCATGGCACAAAAACAAAAGGATTCACAGGAATCTCCTTGCCCCGATGGATTTCAGAAACTACTGACATTCCTCAAGTTTAACTATCCATTGCTTTTGTTTGCGGGTTTCCCTTAGCTTTGTTTGAAATAGTTGGAATAACTGATGAAGTTACCTCAAAAAGAAGCTAATTCATAATCAAAAACTGCATTTCGTGCAAAATTTTATTGAAAATTATCTCCTCCAAGGGAAATATACTATAAACAACACACTTCTATTTTAAATTTTTATTCAAAACAACCAAACAGGACCCAACCAAGGACTTCAAGTCCTTGGGCTAATCAAGCCGGTTTAAGTGTAAAAGGCCGAACTCTTTTTCGGCATAAATCACTGTCGGAAATCTGCGCCGGAGGGCACAACGTCACCGGGTACCCGCTGCAAGAAATGTCAAATTAATTTAGCAGGCCTCTAACTTTCGTTCGTCGTGCCGTTGTTTTTGCCTTTTTCAATCAGGACGGGTAGGCAGACACGGTGTGGAATCATTTTGCATTTCTTGTCACGTTTTTTGAATTTGCTGCGGCAAACACACAAACCCTGGTCGGCCAAAACCCATGGAAAGTGGCTGAAGACCCGAGCAAACAAGATCCAGCTGACTGGCGAAAATGTCGTCGGAATTTGTGGGGTTCAGGCTATGCCAGGATTGAGAATTCAGGATTCAGCATTCGCCATTCGCCATTCGGCGTAGATAAAGCGCCGTCGGGCTTAAATGGCTTTTGCGAGCAATTCGTAAGGGGGCGGCTTTCATGGCTTCGAGACGGAAATGCAAAAGGGTCTCCGCATCTTCTACGCCGGAACGGCGGAAGCGTAACGACAAACACGCATAAATTACTCAATTAGTAGGCGGGATGCAAAGCCATGCGATGCGATGCGGAGCCCCCTAACAAGACAGCCGGAAGTGGTGAGCCGTACATGCCGCCACCCGGAGTCTAAGACGGAGACGTGCTATCCACTTGAATCGCATTGAGTAATCAAATGACGGGATATTAAACGCGCCCATCGAGCACACATTTTCTCCCCCGCCGCAAGTCCTGTCCCTGACTCCTGGAACCATAAATCAGAGTATTTGGTTTCTCCGGCTGAGAATGCTTGAGATTTCTAATTACAGCCACCGCAGTTGGATTGACATCTTTAGGCCAAATCGGGCAAGAAAGTGGCATAATAAGTCAAGGAAAATTATAAGTGACCATCTAAAAAGATAAGGACTTACCGGTCCTGAAATATTAACAACTGGCAAAGTGTTATATTTAATTTAAGGACCTTAAATGATTATGTTTACCATTTGGTTCATCTGGCTTATTTCAAATGTCGGATTTGTCACTCATATTTTATCCAGACACATGTGTTTTCGTGCTTCTGTTGATAATTAGAAACATAATTTGTTTGCTTGTTGCCGTTGTGGTTCAACTGCTGTCGCAGGACCCTTTGACCAGGACTCGCTGACATGACCGTGTTGACGTGTCGGAATTGTGATAATGTGAGTATTTGCTTTGTTGCCTGTGTCGGTGGCTGACGTTTCAGCAAGCAATTAGAAAGTGCGCACAGTTATTATTAGAAACGTCTACGCAATTTGCCCAGGACATGGACCAGCCCACACATGTCCTGGTGGCTATCAGCTTACGATTACTTATTAGCTTGATGAATTGTGATGAAAGTAAGCAGAGTACCTGGGCCGGGTAAACACCGGAGCGTATCACCCCAAAGGTGTCAAAGGAAGATCCTCTATCTAAACTATTGCATCAATTATTCAGGCTCAAGTATTATATTAATTAAAGCCAGCCACATCACTATCCCATAACACTATTTACATACATATACTTATCCAATGAAAATGAACCTAATTGCATTGCCGTGTGGGATATGTTGGGAGTATGCTGGGCGTGGCATACACCGAAATCAAGGTCACTTCAGATGCCATTAATCAAAGAGTAGAAAAAACAAAGTGGCAACAGGCAAATGGACAGAATCCCTCCCCACCCCAGACCGAACTATACAGATCCAGTCCCATTCCCATACCCATACCCATATCCATACCCATTCCCTGGGATATGACAAAGGTGGCCACGGCAAAGAGATTGGAGAGAAATGCCCGGCCCCGAGTCACGTCACTCTCAAGATGGCAGCGCGTTGTATGCCGGAGTGTACCACAGTGCGTATGATTGATGTTGTTCAATGCGCTCCTGACAGCACCATTATCTGAGGTGTGTGCGCCCGGCGAAAATGTGTGTATGTTTCGAGTGTGTGTGTGCGAGTGTGTAGAGCGCACGTGACAAACAACATCAACAGCAACAATGACAAGAGTCATCAGATCTGCCAAGAGTCGAACTGTTTTCCAAGAAAATTGTATCTAAAAAAGCTAAAAATGTTCGAATCATAAATATATTTTCTAAAATTGACATTTAAATTTGCCATTTCTGTTGTTTTAAGGTCATTGAGGTAAAGGCTTAACAAAGCAAGCCTTGCACTTTTTCAAATTTGAGATTTTGGTATAAATAGAGGCCCTTCGGGCATTCCCAGTCATTCAGTTCTGGGTTACAACTCAATAACACCTCCTTATTTTATTTTTTTATTTATTTTTATTTTATTTACTAATTTTTTTTTTCTGAAATCTTATAATAATTTTGGATTTTCGGGTTGTAGCGAATAAGTTTCCGCCCCAAGTCTATTACTTTTAATTTTATTTTGACTCTTCTATAATGATCTCATGGAAATTCAAACTTATTCATTTCTCTTCTTCCTTTAGTCTTCTATCTTCTATTCTTTTATTTATATTATTTTGTTTTTCTTAAAAGTTGGACAAGCAAGGAGGATTTTTTTATTCTTATATATTTTTATTATATTTATTTAGTTTTTCTTAAATCTAATTTAAAGTTTGGATTCTCGGGTTGTGGCGTATAAGTTTCCGCCCCAAGTCTATTACTTTTTATTTTATTTTGACTCTTCTATAATGATCAAATGGTGGAACTTTCCATCTTCGTTCTTTCCTGTTCTCTTCTTCCTTTAGTCTTCTATCTTCTATTTTTTTATTTACATTATTTTGCTTATGTCTTTCTTGAGATTTGGACAAGCAAGGAGGATTTTATTATTCTTATATATTTTTATTATATGTATTTAGTTTTTCTTAAATCTAATTTAAAGTTTGGATTCTCGGGTTGTGGCGTATAAGTTTGCGCCCCATGTCTATTACTTTTAATTTAATTTTGACTCTTCTATAATGATCTCATGGTGGAACTTTCCATCTTCTTGCTTTCCTGTTCTCTTCTTCCTTTAGTCTTCCATCTTCTATTTTTTTATTTACATTATTTTGCTTTTGTTTTTATTAAGAGTTGGACAGCAAGGAGCAAGCAAGGAGGATTCTTTTATTCTTATATATTTTTATTATATTTATTTAGTTTTTCTTAAATCTTATTTAAAGTTTGGATTTTCGGGTTGTGGCATACAAGTTACCGCCCCAAGTCTATTTCTTCTATGTTTTTATTTTTTTGTCCATCATGATCCATCATGAGTCCATCATGAGTCCCTCTATCTAATTGTAAAGCATTTTTACCATTTTAAATTTATTTTGTTTTGCTATTTTTTTTATTAAGAATTGGATACGCCAGGAGAATTCTTCCTTTCTTTAATATTTTTATTTACTTTTTCTGAAATCTAATTTAAAATTGTGATGTGGCACACAAGTTACCGTCCCAAGTCTCTTCTTCTATTTATTTTATTTTTTATTTTTTTTTTTTATCCATCATGATGACATTTTAAATGTATTCTGAATTGCTTTTGTTAAGAGTTGGACAAGCAAGAAGGATTATTTTATTCTTAAATATTTTTATTATAATTAGTTTGAATTCTCGGGTTGGCATACAAGTTTCCGTCCCAAGTCTTTTAATTTTATTTTGACTCTTTTTTTTCATGATCTCATTTGTGGAACTTCCTCTTCTTTCTTCCGTTCTTCTTCTCTTCTTCCTTTAGTCTTCTATCTTCTATTTTTTTATTTATATTATTTTGCTTTTGTTCTTATTAAGAACTGTACAAACAAGGAGGATTCTTTTATTCTTATATATTTTTATTATATATATTTAGTTTTTCTTAAATCTAATTTAAAGTTTGGATTCTCGGGTTGTTCCATATAAGTTTCCGCCCCAAGTCTATTACTTTTAATTTTATTTTGACTCTCCTATAATGATCTCACGGTGGAACTTCCATCTTTCTTTCCTCTTCAACCTTTTATTTTTATATTTATATTATTTTGCTTTTGTTCTTATTAAGAACTGGAAAAGCAAGGAGGTTTCTTCTATGAATACTTTCATTATTTTTATTTAGTTTTTCCTAAATCAAATTTTAATTTTGGGTTCTTGTAAATGCGCGTCGGAAGTATCATCCCAAAACTGTTTTCTCATTATTTTTTATTATTTTTATATTTTTTTTGCTGCCATGAAATTTTTTGAAAAAGTGAATTTAATTTTAGAAAATTAGAGAAATAGTTCCAGTCTATCAAAACCAATATGGACACTGATCGTTCTTTATTTAAATTTCTTTCTTTTTTATTTATATACATATATTTTTTTATTACTAATTTACCTGACTTTTAAATTAAACATCTAAGTCTGGGAAAGATTTTTGTTTGAAAACAATATTTTGTCAGAATTCTTATTTTTTCTTGGCCATTTTCCGACACCATGTGATTGGCAACACTGGCATATCGCCGAGTGCCTTCTGCCTGGCAATGAAAACAAAGACGAGCTTCAGAGGCGGTACCATGGACGAGAAACTGGGGAAAGTTCGGCTCCGAACCGGTTTCACCTTCTCCCTGATGGCCATCTGGGTCCTTGTTTCAATTCCCCCTGACTTTGACAGGCGCCCGACAAAAGTTGAGAAGCGCCTCAAAACAGGAACAGAAAAAGGATACGCCGAAGGGAAAAGGAAAAAGGAAAGGAAACACCAAGAGTGCAGGTCGCCCTGCACCATGGCTGCCAAGTTGGCTTAATTAAGCTGCCAAGCTCAGCAAAAAAAGTCGAATCGAATGATTACACAGGCCGACAATTTTCAACTTTTTTTTTCCTCCACGCATAATTTTGACTGCTCCATAACCATAATTTTTAATGACAGAACATTAAAAATACATGGGAAATTTATTGGGAGGACATGAAAGACTCCTCCCTCCTTGCTCACTGCAGGCACAGCATCCAGTTTTATGGCCATAACATTAGGTCTTGTAGGAGGAGCGCAGCAATTGGACAATAAAATTTGCTTTTAAAAACAGAGGACGACGTTGCTTGTCGTCTTACGGACCATGGCACAAAAACAAAAGGATTCACAGGAATCTCCTTGCCCCGATGGATTTCAGAAACTACTGACATTCCTCAAGTTTAACTATCCATTGCTTTTGTTTGCGGGTTTCCCTTAGCTTTGTTTGAAATAGTTGGAATAACTGATGAAGTTACCTCAAAAAGAAGCTAATTCATAATCAAAAACTGCATTTCGTGCAAAATTTTATTGAAAATTATCTCCTCCAAGGGAAATATACTATAAACAACACACTTCTATTTTAAATTTTTATTCAAAACAACCAAACAGGACCCAACCAAGGACTTCAAGTCCTTGGGCTAATCAAGCCGGTTTAAGTGTAAAAGGCCGAACTCTTTTTCGGCATAAATCACTGTCGGAAATCTGCGCCGGAGGGCACAACGTCACCGGGTACCCGCTGCAAGAAATGTCAAATTAATTTAGCAGGCCTCTAACTTTCGTTCGTCGTGCCGTTGTTTTTGCCTTTTTCAATCAGGACGGGTAGGCAGACACGGTGTGGAATCATTTTGCATTTCTTGTCACGTTTTATGAATTTGCTGCGGCAAACACACAAACCCTGGTCGGCCAAAACCCATGGAAAGTGGCTGAAGACCCGAGCAAACAAGATCCAGCTGACTGGCGAAAATGTCGTCGGAATTTGTGGGGTTCAGGCTATGCCAGGATTGAGAATTCAGGATTCAGCATTCGCCATTCGCCATTCGGCGTAGATAAAGCGCCGTCGGGCTTAAATGGCTTTTGCGAGCAATTCGTAAGGGGGCGGCTTTCATGGCTTCGAGACGGAAATGCAAAAGGGTCTCCGCATCTTCTACGCCGGAACGGCGGAAGCGTAACGACAAACACGCATAAATTACTCAATTAGTAGGCGGGATGCAAAGCCATGCGATGCGATGCGGAGCCCCCTAACAAGACAGCCGGAAGTGGTGAGCCGTACATGCCGCCACCCGGAGTCTAAGACGGAGACGTGCTATCCACTTGAATCGCATTGAGTAATCAAATGACGGGATATTAAACGCGCCCATCGAGCACACATTTTCTCCCCCGCCGCAAGTCCTGTCCCTGACTCCTGGAACCATAAATCAGAGTATTTGGTTTCTCCGGCTGAGAATGCTTGAGATTTCTAATTACAGCCACCGCAGTTGGATTGACATCTTTAGGCCAAATCGGGCAAGAAAGTGGCATAATAAGTCAAGGAAAATTATAAGTGACCATCTAAAAAGATAAGGACTTACCGGTCCTGAAATATTAACAACTGGCAAAGTGTTATATTTAATTTAAGGACCTTAAATGATTATGTTTACCATTTGGTTCATCTGGCTTATTTCAAATGTCGGATTTGTCACTCATATTTTATCCAGACACATGTGTTTTCGTGCTTCTGTTGATAATTAGAAACATAATTTGTTTGCTTGTTGCCGTTGTGGTTCAACTGCTGTCGCAGGACCCTTTGACCAGGACTCGCTGACATGACCGTGTTGACGTGTCGGAATTGTGATAATGTGAGTATTTGCTTTGTTGCCTGTGTCGGTGGCTGACGTTTCAGCAAGCAATTAGAAAGTGCGCACAGTTATTATTAGAAACGTCTACGCAATTTGCCCAGGACATGGACCAGCCCACACATGTCCTGGTGGCTATCAGCTTACGATTACTTATTAGCTTGATGAATTGTGATGAAAGTAAGCAGAGTACCTGGGCCGGGTAAACACCGGAGCGTATCACCCCAAAGGTGTCAAAGGAAGATCCTCTATCTAAACTATTGCATCAATTATTCAGGCTCAAGTATTATATTAATTAAAGCCAGCCACATCACTATCCCATAACACTATTTACATACATATACTTATCCAATGAAAATGAACCTAATTGCATTGCCGTGTGGGATATGTTGGGAGTATGCTGGGCGTGGCATACACCGAAATCAAGGTCACTTCAGATGCCATTAATCAAAGAGTAGAAAAAACAAAGTGGCAACAGGCAAATGGACAGAATCCCTCCCCACCCCAGACCGAACTATACAGATCCAGTCCCATTCCCATACCCATACCCATATCCATACCCATTCCCTGGGATATGACAAAGGTGGCCACGGCAAAGAGATTGGAGAGAAATGCCCGGCCCCGAGTCACGTCACTCGCAAGATGGCAGCGCGTTGTATGCCGGAGTGTACCACAGTGCGTATGATTGATGTTGTTCAATGCGCTCCTGACAGCACCATTATCTGAGGTGTGTGCGCCCGGCGAAAATGTGTGTATGTTTCGAGTGTGTGTGTGCGAGTGTGTAGAGCGCACGTGACAAACAACATCAACAGCAACAATGACAAGAGTCATCAGATCTGCCAAGAGTCGAACTGTTTTCCAAGAAAATTGTATCTAAAAAAGCTAAAAATGTTCGAATCATAAATATATTTTCTAAAATTGACATTTAAATTTGCCATTTCTGTTGTTTTAAGGTCATTGAGGTAAAGGCTTAACAAAGCAAGCCTTGCACTTTTTCAAATTTGAGATTTTGGTATAAATAGAGGCCCTTCGGGCATTCCCAGTCATTCAGTTCTGGGTTACAACTCAATAACACCTCCTTATTTTATTTTTTTATTTATTTTTATTTTATTTACTAATTTTTTTTTTCTGAAATCTTATAATAATTTTGGATTTTCGGGTTGTAGCGTATAAGTTTCCGCCCCAAGTCTATTACTTTTAATTTTATTTTGACTCTTCTATAATGATCTCATGGAAATTCAAACTTATTCATTTCTCTTCTTCCTTTAGTCTTCTATCTTCTATTTTTTTATTTATATTATTTTGTTTTTCTTAAAAGTTGGACAAGCAAGGAGGATTTTTTTATTCTTATATATTTTTATTATATTTATTTAGTTTTTCTTAAATCTAATTTAAAGTTTGGATTCTCGGGTTGTGGCGTATAAGTTTCCGCCCCAAGTCTATTACTTTTTATTTTATTTTGACTCTTCTATAATGATCAAATGGTGGAACTTTCCATCTTCGTTCTTTCCTGTTCTCTTCTTCCTTTAGTCTTCTATCTTCTATTTTTTTATTTACATTATTTTGCTTATGTTTTTCTTGAGATTTGGACAAGCAAGGAGGATTTTATTATTCTTATATATTTTTATTATATGTATTTAGTTTTTCTTAAATCTAATTTAAAGTTTGGATTCTCGGGTTGTGGCGTATAAGTTTGCGCCCCATGTCTATTACTTTTAATTTAATTTTGACTCTTCTATAATGATCTCATGGTGGAACTTTCCATCTTCTTGCTTTCCTGTTCTCTTCTTCCTTTAGTCTTCCATCTTCTATTTTTTTATTTACATTATTTTGCTTTTGTTTTTATTAAGAGTTGGACAGCAAGGAGCAAGCAAGGAGGATTCTTTTATTCTTATATATTTTTATTATATTTATTTAGTTTTTCTTAAATCTTATTTAAAGTTTGGATTTTCGGGTTGTGGCATACAAGTTACCGCCCCAAGTCTATTTCTTCTATGTTTTTATTTTTTTGTCCATCATGATCCCATGGAGGGACCTCTATCTAATTGTAAAGCATTTTTACCATTTTAAATTTATTTTGTTTTGCTATTTTTTTTATTAAGAATTGGATACGCCAGGAGAATTCTTCCTTTCTTTAATATTTTTATTTACTTTTTCTGAAATCTAATTTAAAATTGTGATGTGGCACACAAGTTACCGTCCCAAGTCTCTTCTTCTATTTATTTTATTTTTTATTTTTTTTTTTTATCCATCATGATGACATTTTAAATGTATTCTGAATTGCTTTTGTTAAGAGTTGGACAAGCAAGAAGGATTATTTTATTCTTAAATATTTTTATTATAATTAGTTTGAATTCTCGGGTTGGCATACAAGTTTCCGTCCCAAGTCTTTTAATTTTATTTTGACTCTTTTTTTTCATGATCTCATTTGTGGAACTTCCTCTTCTTTCTTCCGTTCTTCTTCTCTTCTTCCTTTAGTCTTCTATCTTCTATTCTTTTATTTATATTATTTTGCTTTTGTTCTTATTAAGAACTGTACAAACAAGGAGGATTCTTTTATTCTTATATATTTTTATTATATATATTTAGTTTTTCTTAAATCTAATTTAAAGTTTGGATTCTCGGGTTGTTCCATATAAGTTTCCGCCCCAAGTCTATTACTTTTAATTTTATTTTGACTCTCCTATAATGATCTCACGGTGGAACTTCCATCTTTCTTTCCTCTTCAACCTTTTATTTTTATATTTATATTATTTTGCTTTTGTTCTTATTAAGAACTGGAAAAGCAAGGAGGTTTCTTCTATGAATACTTTCATTATTTTTATTTAGTTTTTCCTAAATCAAATTTTAATTTTGGGTTCTTGTAAATGCGCGTCGGAAGTATCATCCCAAAACTGTTTTCTCATTATTTTTTATTATTTTTATATTTTTTTTGCTGCCATGAAATTTTTTGAAAAAGTGAATTTAATTTTAGAAAATTAGAGAAATAGTTCCAGTCTATCAAAACCAATATGGACACTGATCGTTCTTTATTTAAATTTCTTTCTTTTTTATTTATATACATATATTTTTTTATTACTAATTTACCTGACTTTTAAATTAAACATCTAAGTCTGGGAAAGATTTTTGTTTGAAAACAATATTTTGTCAGAATTCTTATTTTTTCTTGGCCATTTTCCGACACCATGTGATTGGCAACACTGGCATATCGCCGAGTGCCTTCTGCCTGGCAATGAAAACAAAGACGAGCTTCAGAGGCGGTACCATGGACGAGAAACTGGGGAAAGTTCGGCTCCGAACCGGTTTCACCTTCTCCCTGATGGCCATCTGGGTCCTTGTTTCAATTCCCCCTGACTTTGACAGGCGCCCGACAAAAGTTGAGAAGCGCCTCAAAACAGGAACAGAAAAAGGATACGCCGAAGGGAAAAGGAAAAAGGAAAGGAAACACCAAGAGTGCAGGTCGCCCTGCACCATGGCTGCCAAGTTGGCTTAATTAAGCTGCCAAGCTCAGCAAAAAAAGTCGAATCGAATGATTACACAGGCCGACAATTTTCAACTTTTTTTTTCCTCCACGCATAATTTTGACTGCTCCATAACCTTTAGGCTCCCCTGAACCAAAGTCCAGAACAAACATAGGTTCTATCACCCACAGTTTCCGCGGTACACCTAAGAGAAGAAATTGATCATATTTTACCATATATTGAAATATGTAGGCCGTGTAATGGCGATGACCATCATTTTTTCTAGTACATATCATTTTTTAAATATATGTGTACTAACTTAAATTAAACAAGAAAGGAAAGCTAACTTCGGGCGGAGCCGAAGTTGATATACCCTTGCAGTTGAGTCGCAGTCCGCTAGGTGGCGCCACGCATCTTATATTATTAGATATATAGCG
Organism: Drosophila ananassae; assembly: GCF_017639315.1. Classification (NCBI taxonomy): domain Eukaryota; kingdom Metazoa; phylum Arthropoda; class Insecta; order Diptera; family Drosophilidae; genus Drosophila; species Drosophila ananassae. Next base: position 41,191 of record NW_025319098.1, on the reverse strand, counting down.
GATCGTATATAGTCGGCCGATCCTTATGAAATTTGGCATATCGAATTATTTTGCCAAAAGAGGAATCCATTGAAACTCCCATGCTTTTAACTTGAAAAACAACGAAGTATCGAATAATCAAAAACTGCATTTCGTGCAAAATTTTATTGAAAATTATCTCCTCCAAGGGAAATATACTATAAACAACACACTTCTATTTTAAATTTTTATTCAAAACAACCAAACAGGACCCAACCAAGGACTTCAAGTCCTTGGGCTAATCAAGCCGGTTTAAGTGTAAAAGGCCGAACTCTTTTTCGGCATAAATCACTGTCGGAAATCTGCGCCGGAGGGCACAACGTCACCGGGTACCCGCTGCAAGAAATGTCAAATTAATTTAGCAGGCCTCTAACTTTCGTTCGTCGTGCCGTTGTTTTTGCCTTTTTCAATCAGGACGGGTAGGCAGACACGGTGTGGAATCATTTTGCATTTCTTGTCACGTTTTATGAATTTGCTGCGGCAAACACACAAACCCTGGTCGGCCAAAACCCATGGAAAGTGGCTGAAGACCCGAGCAAACAAGATCCAGCTGACTGGCGAAAATGTCGTCGGAATTTGTGGGGTTCAGGCTATGCCAGGATTGAGAATTCAGGATTCAGCATTCGCCATTCGCCATTCGGCGTAGATAAAGCGCCGTCGGGCTTAAATGGCTTTTGCGAGCAATTCGTAAGGGGGCGGCTTTCATGGCTTCGAGACGGAAATGCAAAAGGGTCTCCGCATCTTCTACGCCGGAACGGCGGAAGCGTAACGACAAACACGCATAAATTACTCAATTAGTAGGCGGGATGCAAAGCCATGCGATGCGATGCGGAGCCCCCTAACAAGACAGCCGGAAGTGGTGAGCCGTACATGCCGCCACCCGGAGTCTAAGACGGAGACGTGCTATCCACTTGAATCGCATTGAGTAATCAAATGACGGGATATTAAACGCGCCCATCGAGCACACATTTTCTCCCCCGCCGCAAGTCCTGTCCCTGACTCCTGGAACCATAAATCAGAGTATTTGGTTTCTCCGGCTGAGAATGCTTGAGATTTCTAATTACAGCCACCGCAGTTGGATTGACATCTTTAGGCCAAATCGGGCAAGAAAGTGGCATAATAAGTCAAGGAAAATTATAAGTGACCATCTAAAAAGATAAGGACTTACCGGTCCTGAAATATTAACAACTGGCAAAGTGTTATATTTAATTTAAGGACCTTAAATGATTATGTTTACCATTTGGTTCATCTGGCTTATTTCAAATGTCGGATTTGTCACTCATATTTTATCCAGACACATGTGTTTTCGTGCTTCTGTTGATAATTAGAAACATAATTTGTTTGCTTGTTGCCGTTGTGGTTCAACTGCTGTCGCAGGACCCTTTGACCAGGACTCGCTGACATGACCGTGTTGACGTGTCGGAATTGTGATAATGTGAGTATTTGCTTTGTTGCCTGTGTCGGTGGCTGACGTTTCAGCAAGCAATTAGAAAGTGCGCACAGTTATTATTAGAAACGTCTACGCAATTTGCCCAGGACATGGACCAGCCCACACATGTCCTGGTGGCTATCAGCTTACGATTACTTATTAGCTTGATGAATTGTGATGAAAGTAAGCAGAGTACCTGGGCCGGGTAAACACCGGAGCGTATCACCCCAAAGGTGTCAAAGGAAGATCCTCTATCTAAACTATTGCATCAATTATTCAGGCTCAAGTATTATATTAATTAAAGCCAGCCACATCACTATCCCATAACACTATTTACATACATATACTTATCCAATGAAAATGAACCTAATTGCATTGCCGTGTGGGATATGTTGGGAGTATGCTGGGCGTGGCATACACCGAAATCAAGGTCACTTCAGATGCCATTAATCAAAGAGTAGAAAAAACAAAGTGGCAACAGGCAAATGGACAGAATCCCTCCCCACCCCAGACCGAACTATACAGATCCAGTCCCATTCCCATACCCATACCCATATCCATACCCATTCCCTGGGATATGACAAAGGTGGCCACGGCAAAGAGATTGGAGAGAAATGCCCGGCCCCGAGTCACGTCACTCGCAAGATGGCAGCGCGTTGTATGCCGGAGTGTACCACAGTGCGTATGATTGATGTTGTTCAATGCGCTCCTGACAGCACCATTATCTGAGGTGTGTGCGCCCGGCGAAAATGTGTGTATGTTTCGAGTGTGTGTGTGCGAGTGTGTAGAGCGCACGTGACAAACAACATCAACAGCAACAATGACAAGAGTCATCAGATCTGCCAAGAGTCGAACTGTTTTCCAAGAAAATTGTATCTAAAAAAGCTAAAAATGTTCGAATCATAAATATATTTTCTAAAATTGACATTTAAATTTGCCATTTCTGTTGTTTTAAGGTCATTGAGGTAAAGGCTTAACAAAGCAAGCCTTGCACTTTTTCAAATTTGAGATTTTGGTATAAATAGAGGCCCTTCGGGCATTCCCAGTCATTCAGTTCTGGGTTACAACTCAATAACACCTCCTTATTTTATTTTTTTATTTATTTTTATTTTATTTACTAATTTTTTTTTTCTGAAATCTTATAATAATTTTGGATTTTCGGGTTGTAGCGTATAAGTTTCCGCCCCAAGTCTATTACTTTTAATTTTATTTTGACTCTTCTATAATGATCTCATGGAAATTCAAACTTATTCATTTCTCTTCTTCCTTTAGTCTTCTATCTTCTATTTTTTTATTTATATTATTTTGTTTTTCTTAAAAGTTGGACAAGCAAGGAGGATTTTTTTATTCTTATATATTTTTATTATATTTATTTAGTTTTTCTTAAATCTAATTTAAAGTTTGGATTCTCGGGTTGTGGCGTATAAGTTTCCGCCCCAAGTCTATTACTTTTTATTTTATTTTGACTCTTCTATAATGATCAAATGGTGGAACTTTCCATCTTCGTTCTTTCCTGTTCTCTTCTTCCTTTAGTCTTCTATCTTCTATTTTTTTATTTACATTATTTTGCTTATGTTTTTCTTGAGATTTGGACAAGCAAGGAGGATTTTATTATTCTTATATATTTTTATTATATGTATTTAGTTTTTCTTAAATCTAATTTAAAGTTTGGATTCTCGGGTTGTGGCGTATAAGTTTGCGCCCCATGTCTATTACTTTTAATTTAATTTTGACTCTTCTATAATGATCTCATGGTGGAACTTTCCATCTTCTTGCTTTCCTGTTCTCTTCTTCCTTTAGTCTTCCATCTTCTATTTTTTTATTTACATTATTTTGCTTTTGTTTTTATTAAGAGTTGGACAGCAAGGAGCAAGCAAGGAGGATTCTTTTATTCTTATATATTTTTATTATATTTATTTAGTTTTTCTTAAATCTTATTTAAAGTTTGGATTTTCGGGTTGTGGCATACAAGTTACCGCCCCAAGTCTATTTCTTCTATGTTTTTATTTTTTTGTCCATCATGATCCCATGGAGGGACCTCTATCTAATTGTAAAGCATTTTTACCATTTTAAATTTATTTTGTTTTGCTATTTTTTTTATTAAGAATTGGATACGCCAGGAGAATTCTTCCTTTCTTTAATATTTTTATTTACTTTTTCTGAAATCTAATTTAAAATTGTGATGTGGCACACAAGTTACCGTCCCAAGTCTCTTCTTCTATTTATTTTATTTTTTATTTTTTTTTTTTATCCATCATGATGACATTTTAAATGTATTCTGAATTGCTTTTGTTAAGAGTTGGACAAGCAAGAAGGATTATTTTATTCTTAAATATTTTTATTATAATTAGTTTGAATTCTCGGGTTGGCATACAAGTTTCCGTCCCAAGTCTTTTAATTTTATTTTGACTCTTTTTTTTCATGATCTCATTTGTGGAACTTCCTCTTCTTTCTTCCGTTCTTCTTCTCTTCTTCCTTTAGTCTTCTATCTTCTATTCTTTTATTTATATTATTTTGCTTTTGTTCTTATTAAGAACTGTACAAACAAGGAGGATTCTTTTATTCTTATATATTTTTATTATATATATTTAGTTTTTCTTAAATCTAATTTAAAGTTTGGATTCTCGGGTTGTTCCATATAAGTTTCCGCCCCAAGTCTATTACTTTTAATTTTATTTTGACTCTCCTATAATGATCTCACGGTGGAACTTCCATCTTTCTTTCCTCTTCAACCTTTTATTTTTATATTTATATTATTTTGCTTTTGTTCTTATTAAGAACTGGAAAAGCAAGGAGGTTTCTTCTATGAATACTTTCATTATTTTTATTTAGTTTTTCCTAAATCAAATTTTAATTTTGGGTTCTTGTAAATGCGCGTCGGAAGTATCATCCCAAAACTGTTTTCTCATTATTTTTTATTATTTTTATATTTTTTTTGCTGCCATGAAATTTTTTGAAAAAGTGAATTTAATTTTAGAAAATTAGAGAAATAGTTCCAGTCTATCAAAACCAATATGGACACTGATCGTTCTTTATTTAAATTTCTTTCTTTTTTATTTATATACATATATTTTTTTATTACTAATTTACCTGACTTTTAAATTAAACATCTAAGTCTGGGAAAGATTTTTGTTTGAAAACAATATTTTGTCAGAATTCTTATTTTTTCTTGGCCATTTTCCGACACCATGTGATTGGCAACACTGGCATATCGCCGAGTGCCTTCTGCCTGGCAATGAAAACAAAGACGAGCTTCAGAGGCGGTACCATGGACGAGAAACTGGGGAAAGTTCGGCTCCGAACCGGTTTCACCTTCTCCCTGATGGCCATCTGGGTCCTTGTTTCAATTCCCCCTGACTTTGACAGGCGCCCGACAAAAGTTGAGAAGCGCCTCAAAACAGGAACAGAAAAAGGATACGCCGAAGGGAAAAGGAAAAAGGAAAGGAAACACCAAGAGTGCAGGTCGCCCTGCACCATGGCTGCCAAGTTGGCTTAATTAAGCTGCCAAGCTCAGCAAAAAAAGTCGAATCGAATGATTACACAGGCCGACAATTTTCAACTTTTTTTTTCCTCCACGCATAATTTTGACTGCTCCATAACCTTTAGGCTCCCCTGAACCAAAGTCCAGAACAAACATAGGTTCTATCACCCACAGTTTCCGCGGTACACCTAAGAGAAGAAATTGATCATATTTTACCATATATTGAAATATGTAGGCCGTGTAATGGCGATGACCATCATTTTTTCTAGTACATATCATTTTTTAAATATATGTGTACTAACTTAAATTAAACAAGAAAGGAAAGCTAACTTCGGGCGGAGCCGAAGTTGATATACCCTTGCAGTTGAGTCGCAGTCCGCTAGGTGGCGCCACGCATCTTATATTATTAGATATATAGCGGATCGTATATAGTCGGCCGATCCTTATGAAATTTGGCATATCGAATTATTTTGCCAAAAGAGGAATCCATTGAAACTCCCATGCTTTTAACTTGAAAAACAACGAAGTTATAGCATTTCCGATCAATCAGTTATATGACAGCTATAGGATATAGTTGGCCGATCCTTATGAAATTCGACAAATCAGATTTTTTTCCCAAAATTGAATCTGTACCAAATCCCATCTATCTAACTTAAAAAACACCAAAGTTATGCCAATTTCGATCGTTCTATGACAGCTATAGGATATAGTCGGCCGATCCTTACGAAATTTTGTACATAAGATATTTTGGTCAATATAACATGTGTAGAAACTCCCAACCCTCTAACTTAAAAAACACCAAAGTTATGGCATTTCCGATCAATCAGTTATATGGCAGCTATAGGATATAGTCGACCGATCCCGGCCGTTCCGACTTATATACTGCCTGCAAAGGAAAGAAGGGTGTGTGCAAAGTTTCAACTCGATAGCTTTAAAACTGAGAGACTAGTTTGCGTAGAAACAGACAGACGAACAGACGGACAGACGGACAGACGGACAGACGGACATGCTCATATCGACTCAGGAGGTGATCCTGATCAAGAATATATATACTTTATAGGGTCGGAGATGTCTCCTTCACTGCGTTGCACACTTTTGACCAAAATTATAATACCCTCTGCAAGGGTATAAAAAGGGTATCTAGCAGTTACCATATCTTTGGAATACGCATCCAAAGTTGAAATCTCAGATTTTCTACATTAATTTTTGGTCTTCTATGATTTTTCCCCAAACATTTTTCTATGGAAGATTTTTATTTTCTTATTGAAATCAGTAGATCATACCATGTTTTAATTTTGGATTTAAGGAAAAACTCGAAATAATTTTGTATAATTTATTATAGTTAGTTAAACAATATTTTCGTCAATTAAATTGGAGTTTTTAATCTCATATTTTCAAAAAGTCTATCTAAAACTGTTTCTATGTTCAAAACGTATGTATTGTTCAACTTGTTTTGTAAAAGCTTACAGAAATTGTAGACAGCCATGACTTTTTGAAAATATGAGATTAAAAACTCCAATTCCGCGGATTGGATGAGTATTCCAAAGATATGGTAACTGCTAGATACCATTTTTTAATTTTAGTTGGTACACATACATTTCAAAAATGATATGTACTAAAAACAATGATGGTCATCGCCATTACACGGCCTACATAATTCAATATATGGTAAAATTTGATCAATTTCTTCTCTTAGGTGTACCGCGGAAACGGTGGGTGATAGAACCTATGTTTGTTCTGGACTTTGGTTCAGGGGAGCCTAAAGGTTATGGAGCAGGTAAAATTATGCGTGGAGATTTTTTGCTGTTGGCCTGTGTAATCAGCCGCTTTCAAGACTGAGTTCTTTTAATAATATCGAGAATGAAGACTATAAATCAAATACAGGTAAAGTAATTTATTGTATGAGATATTAAGAATTATTAGAATTATTGTTATTATTTAGCCAGGATCTACTTACTATTACTAACAATCCTTTTATTGTTAGTAGATATTTAGAGGAGGATATTTAATATTCAAGAGTGTGAATAAAACCGTTTAACTAAGAACGTTTAATAAAGAACGTTTAACTAAGAACTTTGAAGTGAATTGTATTTTTGCTTTCAGGCACAGAATAGTGGAATTGAAGTGACTCTTTCCCAATGTATTTAACATTTTAGAACTAATCTACTAAGTGGGAGGCTAGGAATCATACAGTATATGCAAAACAAATGACTATATTCATCTACTCTGCAGGCAAAGAATATTTAAGACATCCTGATTCATATTTACCTCCGATGCATTTTCCAAGTGAAACGGATGGGGAAAGCTCTATGAACGAGGGACCGATTTCAAGGAGAGAAACTTAAAGCCGAAGAACAATAATTGGTAAGATTCAAAAAGCATTCCAAAGAATAACAATAACTAAATTAAATATCATATTTTGCAGAGAATTCAGAGGAGGCGTACCTATTTCCATGCGCTGTCAAAGAAATGGGCTCCAATAGCAATATTTCAGTTCGTCTCTGTTGAATTGAAGATTCCGAACTGGAAGAATTTTTGCCACAACATCAAAAAAACTAAATGACATGCTAGTATATAAAAACTAATTTTTACATTTTTCATTTCGTTAGATTACATAGAAACTTCAGTTGAATATTTTCAATAAAAAGATATATATTTATGTATACAAATTTATTATTTTCATTTAACTTTCAGTTATTTTCATATAGTTTACTTTTGTTTAAAAATGTTAACAATACATTGTGATTTGGATAGAAAGTTTAAAAATTGAGTTACAAATTGGACAATACATATTACTTCTTTGCTTTCGCGTTCTTCTTGGCCATAAAGCATTTTCTTAACTTCATCATTTTATTGGAACTGCCGAACCATTTGTTGAATTTTTCCATAAACTAAAAGAAACTAGTATGTTTAAGTATTGATTGTGAATACCTTATCCTCTATAGGGAATATAGGTGGGTGCTCCTCGTTTATGAAATATTCCAGGAACTCGTGGGTATCCAATGCATCAGTTTGCAGTCGCATTCTCCTCTCGATACTTAATGTGTTCTGATTTTGTCAGTGATGTCGCCGGAGTTGTAGGCTTGCAGAACTCTTGCGAGTGCGGAATAAGCGTATTCTGCCATATTATCCGGACAATTTTCGGTCATCAGTTCCAGCCAAATTAAGAAGCTGGTACCGTAGTCGCACCTCGGGATAAGTAAGATTTTCTGGAACGCCTTCCGTATGCCACCTTTCGCCGACCACGGCATATTTCTCGTACCAACGAGTACGACTTTATCATTCTTTTTTAGGGGCTTTAGAATTTTACTGGCTATAGAGGAGCCCAAAAGTCTCGGGTTAATATCCTTGGTTTTGGAATATCAAATTCTCCCATGCCCAGCATTTACTCTTGGATGACCATTTTAATATCTCCCTTGGCCGGACCCAAAGTTCTAAAAACAAAGAACGAATGTTGAATTAAATAATACATTATATTACAAGCCATTGCTGTGGGCTATGTTGCCCTCACAAGCATTCTGGCTGGATGCCCCACAATTTATATCAAAAAATATTCTTTTTCAGATTTTGATGCAGAATGACTGAGAATCGATTAAGGTATTCGACTCAAGAATCGAACAGAAATTGGAGTGGTTGCATTGGCTTTCTGGTTCGGTCTTTTGAGTTTTCTCATTTTTTTCATACCGTAAAGCTCTTCTTTGAATCGTTTCTTTATTTTGACAATTTTTCTCGTCCTTTAACCCCTCCACCATCTTTGGATTACAGTGGCAGCTCTATTTCTTTTCATATTTTCAACTTCCTCATCTAGAAAAGGCAAAAAACTTTTACAAAAAACGTATGATTTGATATAAAAATTACCCATCATAGCAGCCATGTCCTCCCCTACATCATCCTTGGTCCTTAATTAATCACAGTCCTCTGTATTTTTAATGAAATATGCTGTGAATATAGTCCTTTTAACGGGTATACTCATTGCCTAATCGGGTTTGAACGTAAACCGATAGTTGATTTTTTTCCTCTGCATCACCTTGAGAAACTTCTTTTTATCGTACTTAATATTTGATTTGTATACACGAGCTCGCCGCGCTCTTTCATGGGCTTGAATCAGCGTGATAGCTTCCGTGATAGGTACGAAATCCTGGGCCGCCTTCTCCTCCTTTTCCACATCGTTCATATACAGTCTATTGTCCGCAATGATGTTCTGAATATCTAGTGGACGGCGATAGAGGAACTGAGGTGATCTCCATATTACCAAGTCCCGGGGTGTCAGTTTCCTGGCGATCAAGCCTTGTCCAAATAAACGTACTCGCTCATCTCCAACTCCTTCAGCTCCTCCTTGAGCTGCATCAACTGCTGGGTGGCACTTTCAACAAGGGTCCGCACCACGGCTCGCTTTTGCACTTGGAAGGTATGGTGGTAAATGAAACCTAGCTTCGCCACCAGCTCAACATATAGGACATAAAGTTCAGCGAATATTTTAAAGGAAACTGCCTTCTCGCCGGGTGGGGCAATTTTTTTCAAACGGTTCGGCTTTTTAATAAGCTGGGCAATATCCTTTCTGGTGGACACCCAGTACTTATGATTTAAATCGAAAGACATTTTGAATTTGTCTGTATCTTCTTGTATTGACGAAAATAGTTTGCGTGTGGTATGAATATATATTGAATTTTTGTATCTGTACACTTAATAAAAAATATGTCGATTACCTGAATATTCAAAGGTTACTTAGTACCAATATATTTATTGATTTCATATTAATTTATCACTGCATCTTAATTTATCTTAATAAACTGATCAGGGAATTCGGAAGGGCACTACTACTGCCTCACTCACGTGCGCTTTCTCAATGAAGGCCTTCATCTAAAAATGATTAAAGTTTAGATTTATTTAGGAATAATCTATAAATAATCTTACTTGAGCTGAGTCCTCTGCATAAAGAGGCTTTGCTAAATAGAACTGATGGCTCGGGACATCTTTAAGGAGGCCTGAAATAGTAAGGAATGAGTAATTGGTGGTTTCTGTGAATCATTTAGACATACCTTTTAGGATGACACTGGGATGTTGTACATTATTCCACTGCTGGTGCAACCTCTGCGAGTACAATCTTATTCTGTCAGTGTACTCCTGGTGCTCCAGGCTATGGCAGTCCATGGCACCAACATTGATCATGTTTCTAGGAGGAAAAAATCATTAGTATAGGTCTCAATCCATATTCCTATTGTGAAAGATATTGGATACCCATTCCAGGGCACAACAAGATAACATTGTGGTGACTAGTCATTAAAATGTGTGTAAACAAACAAGTGGACACCGAAATCGGGTGCCCCCTCCACTTATTAACCCGATAGGGAGTCGTATAAGTTCCTATCTGTCGTAACAATCATCTAAATCAAAGTGAAATACCCTATAAGGGTAAATTGGTGCCCTATCGGAAACAAAAGGGGTGCATAAAAAAAGTTTTTCTCAAAAATTTCCCAACTAGGACATAGCCATAGTCCTTGTGGGAAGGGGGAGTGGCGAAGTGAAGCAATAAAACAAATCATAGCATACATCAAAGCGCAAACGAAGCGTGTGATGACAACTAGAGAAGAAACTGAAGAACTGACAACAGCTGTCGGCTTGTTTGATGGCCAAAGTTTGGCAACAAGTTCAATTACTTTTCACCTGGCCCACAAAAAAACAAACAGCTCTCGTTTTGGCCTAAAAGCCTAACACGTGGTTTACCATTCTCCAGGTGAAAAGGTTTCTAGGAAAAGGTTATATTTATTTATGACCTTGTTTTTCTCTCCATAACAGTGTCCTTAAAAATTCCAGAGTTTATTAGCTTGTCTTGTACATTAGCTATAAAAAAATAATAGTTTGAATTACAATTCCAGAGATTTATTAACTGATGACCCACTTTCTCGAACCTCCTCCTGGATTGGCAAGACATTACTGAATTTTCCTATAAGCTGCAAGCAAACAAAGTGTAATTTATTCGCTAATGGATCGACAGGTGGGAACATTGCAATCTACCCTTAGTCTGCTGGCAGAAATAAAAGTAATCGATTGCAGAAACTAGCTAAATCCATTGGAAAAATACCGGTGACAATTGGAAATTAAGCCACGCAAAGAGAAATGTCGCACTGAAATAGAGTAAATTGCACACGGAGAAACGTTTTTGGTAAATTAAGGCCAACAATTCAACAATTCCACCAATAACGGGAACGAAAGAAATCGAAGCCACCGCCACCGGGTCCAAAAAAGGAAATTGAATTGCATTCCAAATGCATTTGTCGCATTTGCAGATGTCGCTGGCGATGGTGTCCTCGTTCACCTGAGGCTTAAACCCGAGTTTATGGATTTTCCCGGGATTTATGACAGCTTAGAGGGACAGCATTGTAGAAACGGTAGGAAATGTAGAGGGGGACAGCATGATAGGAAAACGGTAGGAATCGATATATCAGTCCTTCTAATCAAACGACAAAAATTGATTTTTTTTAGTCCCTATTAAGTGTAGACTACAAGTGTAGACTCACTTGTTTAAATTTTTGAAATATAGTTGATAAAAAATAAACTCCTTTTTCGCAGTCAATTCCTTTGATCGTTTTCTTTAAATATAGCTGCATAATCAGGTTAGACTTTATCGCCTAGCCAGACATTTATGGCGTGGTGTAAACCGGAGTCTGGTCCTCGGGCCAAGGGCTAACCAAGTCAACACAGACAATCCAGTTAACGGCGCAAGGAGTTAGGGCTCCGTAGAACTGCAGGATGCAGGAGCAGTAGCAGGCCACGAAGTGAAAGGCCAAAGTGTTGTGCATAAAAATGTTGTTTTTCCTGATGTAAGTTTGTGCCGCACTGTTTATGCGGAGAAGTGAATGGGCGTGGGGTTGTGGCACAGTGATGTTGCATCCGGATATTTGCCGCTTTGCATATTAAACGCTGCTGGCGTAGTTTTGTGGCTGGGTCGCCGATAATCCCTAGCTTTTCTATGTAAATTGGGTTTTCTTTGTCGGTGCAACAATGGGCGGCAGTATCCTGGCCGGAGGACTGCAGACCTGAGCTGTGGGCGTGGCCATTAACGCTCAACAGTCTACACCGTGGATAGATAAAACACCAACTGAATCCAATCAGGCAAGACATGAGGCAAGCCGCAGGCAATCAAGTGGCAAACTGCTTTGTGGGGGTTCATTAAATTGCTAATGTGGTAGCGATTCCTTTTTTCGCTCACAGATCCTTACAGGATGTGGCAGAGCGACAAGTCGCGTCAGAGCAATTTAGCTGGCAGAAATTGAACTGTGAAATGCCATAAAATTAAATAAATAAGTAACTGAGGATTCTAACTGAAGACAGAATACCGAAATGCTCTTTAAATGTACCTACGGTCTGGGTAAAAATTAAATATATACATTTCAGCTCTGCCAAAGTCACATTATTTCGGAGAAACGCTCAGGTAAATATTTATTTATTGAAAAATCTGTGTGTTAGGGTACGAGAAGAACAGCGAAAGGTTTCTAGATAACAAACAGACATATGTATGCCTTTACTGATCGATATCCTGCCGGGTTCCCTGTTCATGTGGAGGATAATTGAATCCGATGTGAAGCTGTTCCTTGTGGCAGTTATGAAATTTGTGCGTCGGCTTCCGGTGCCCCAGAACGGAAACAAAAGCGAAGAGCATTGCCGCCAAAATGAAGTTACAATTTACAGGCGAGAGTGTGGGGTCGTCTGCCTGAATGGCTGATGCCAAAAACACTGTAAAAAAAACGTACAGACTTTTAAACTTATTAACATAATTATTATAATAAAAATTCTTCCACAATATTGGTAAAATTGGGTTTTAAAACATTAAATATCTACCGCATGTCAACATATTTTGGGTTAAATTTTCAAAAAATTGTTGTGTAATTCTCAACAGCGTGCAATGGAACAGAAACAAGGATCCGTAGGATCCTCCCCAGGCGTGAACGAAGTGGGGAGGAATCATCCCGGCAGGGGCACACACATGTTCCCCCATGTCTAGCAACCTCGGCAATGAATTCGTGTTTCCGCCTCGATGCTCTCGCCATCATAGTTAACGGCATCGTTGACTTAAGGGCGTTCCAGTGGACGGGTGTGATGTATTCCGCTGCTTCGTCATTTGACGCGAGCGACACAATTAAAAACATGCAGCCCAATTCATTTGATTGGCACGAAGGAAAATTCCTGATAAATATCCTTCCTGGAATGAGGCAGTGTCCTACAAGACCGACAACTTCATGAATTTTTCTGTCTCTGTGGTCAAAAAAGGAAAGAGGAAATATACAACTTCTTTAAAATGGAAAATGTGATATATATGAGTTTCTTAAATATTCTTTGCTGTTGACAAAAAACCATTCTTTAAAAATAACTTTTAGGTTCTTTGAATTAAATTGTATTCATTTTTTTGCTTAGGTCTAAATCTAGTCTAAATTTTTAAATTAAAATGCAAAAATATGGAGAAATATTTTGAACCTGATAAAAGACATTTTTTTAAGAACATTTTTAAATATTGCGCCGTCTGTTGATATCGATCAGCTCAAGTAAGATTATTTATAGATTATTCCTAAATAAATCTAAACTTTAATCATTTTTAGATGAAGGCCTTCATTGAGAAAGCGCACGTGCAAATCTAAAATATTAAGTATTTATTTAAGTTGGTTCACAATTCTACAAATTCCATAACTTAAGAAGTTATTTTAAGTTATTTATTTATAAATAAATTAGTTTCTAGCATAAAATTGTTTTGCGATGCAGTTTTTCGATATTCAATTTCTTATGTGTCCAATAGATGGCGCTAAAGATGTAATTATCGATATTTAGGAACAGTGTTGTGAAACGTGAAATTATTATTTTTATTATCAACAACTGCATTAAAATTACATTAAAAATGGATAATATTCACTCCGTTTGGAATTACCTGGCCTCGATCTGCAACTGCTGGCAATGCACCGAGGACACGGGGGCTCAGGTGGGTCACCAGCTTAGCTTCGATGTGGAATTCCCTCTATCTTTATGTTGTTTCTTGCCCTTGTAGCCGAACGAATCAAACGACAGGACACACCTACTAGTAGACCCCGTGAACCACAGCCCGGCCTTCCGGAGGAGCAACTCGGATGGCCTGAGCAACGACTATGCCCACTCACTACCCAAGAAAGATGACCAGACCGCTCTGTCCAGATTGGTTCAAAATACAGCCATGTACGCAGTTGTTATGCACCCCTTTTGTTTCCGATAGGGCACCAATTTACCCTTATAGGGTATTTCACTTTGATTTAGATGATTGTTACGACAGATAGGAACTTATACGACTCCCTATCGGGTTAATAAGTGGAGGGGGCACCCGATTTCGGTGTCCACTTGTTTGTTTACACACATTTTAATGACTAGTCACCACAATGTTATCTTGTTGTGCCCTGGAATGGGTATCCAATATCTTTCACAATAGGAATATGGATTGAGACCTATACTAATGATTTTTTCCTCCTAGAAACATGATCAATGTTGGTGCCATGGACTGCCATAGCCTGGAGCACCAGGAGTACACTGACAGAATAAGATTGTACTCGCAGAGGTTGCACCAGCAGTGGAATAATGTACAACATCCCAGTGTCATCCTAAAAGGTATGTCTAAATGATTCACAGAAACCACCAATTACTCATTCCTTACTATTTCAGGCCTCCTTAAAGATGTCCCGAGCCATCAGTTCTATTTAGCAAAGCCTCTTTATGCAGAGGACTCAGCTCAAGTAAGATTATTTATAGATTATTCCTAAATAAATCTAAACTTTAATCATTTTTAGATGAAGGCCTTCATTGAGAAAGCGCACGTGAGTGAGGCAGTAGTAGTGCCCTTCCGAATTCCCTGATCAGTTTATTAAGATAAATTAAGATGCAGTGATAAATTAATATGAAATCAATAAATATATTGGTACTAAGTAACCTTTGAATATTCAGGTAATCGACATATTTTTTATTAAGTGTACAGATACAAAAATTCAATATATATTCATACCACACGCAAACTATTTTCGTCAATACAAGAAGATACAGACAAATTCAAAATGTCTTTCGATTTAAATCATAAGTACTGGGTGTCCACCAGAAAGGATATTGCCCAGCTTATTAAAAAGCCGAACCGTTTGAAAAAAATTGCCCCACCCGGCGAGAAGGCAGTTTCCTTTAAAATATTCGCTGAACTTTATGTCCTATATGTTGAGCTGGTGGCGAAGCTAGGTTTCATTTACCACCATACCTTCCAAGTGCAAAAGCGAGCCGTGGTGCGGACCCTTGTTGAAAGTGCCACCCAGCAGTTGATGCAGCTCAAGGAGGAGCTGAAGGAGTTGGAGATGAGCGAGTACGTTTATTTGGACAAGGCTTGATCGCCAGGAAACTGACACCCCGGGACTTGGTAATATGGAGATCACCTCAGTTCCTCTATCGCCGTCCACTAGATATTCAGAACATCATTGCGGACAATAGACTGTATATGAACGATGTGGAAAAGGAGGAGAAGGCGGCCCAGGATTTCGTACCTATCACGGAAGCTATCACGCTGATTCAAGCCCATGAAAGAGCGCGGCGAGCTCGTGTATACAAATCAAATATTAAGTACGATAAAAAGAAGTTTCTCAAGGTGATGCAGAGGAAAAAAATCAACTATCGGTTTACGTTCAAACCCGATTAGGCAATGAGTATACCCGTTAAAAGGACTATATTCACAGCATATTTCATTAAAAATACAGAGGACTGTGATTAATTAAGGACCAAGGATGATGTAGGGGAGGACATGGCTGCTATGATGGGTAATTTTTATATCAAATCATACGTTTTTTGTAAAAGTTTTTTGCCTTTTCTAGATGAGGAAGTTGAAAATATGAAAAGAAATAGAGCTGCCACTGTAATCCAAAGATGGTGGAGGGGTTAAAGGACGAGAAAAATTGTCAAAATAAAGAAACGATTCAAAGAAGAGCTTTACGGTATGAAAAAAATGAGAAAACTCAAAAGACCGAACCAGAAAGCCAATGCAACCACTCCAATTTCTGTTCGATTCTTGAGTCGAATACCTTAATCGATTCTCAGTCATTCTGCATCAAAATCTGAAAAAAAATATTTTTTGATATAAATTGTGGGGCATCCAGCCAGAATGCTTGTGAGGGCAACATAGCCCACAGCAATGGCTTGTAATATAATGTATTATTTAATTCAACATTCGTTCTTTGTTTTTAGAACTTTGGGTCCGGCCAAGGGAGATATTAAAATGGTCATCCAAGAGTAAATGCTGGGCATGGGAGAATTTGATATTCCAAAACCAAGGATATTAACCCGAGACTTTTGGGCTCCTCTATAGCCAGTAAAATTCTAAAGCCCCTAAAAAAGAATGATAAAGTCGTACTCGTTGGTACGAGAAATATGCCGTGGTCGGCGAAAGGTGGCATACGGAAGGCGTTCCAGAAAATCTTACTTATCCCGAGGTGCGACTACGGTACCAGCTTCTTAATTTGGCTGGAACTGATGACCGAAAATTGTCCGGATAATATGGCAGAATACGCTTATTCCGCACTCGCAAGAGTTCTGCAAGCCTACAACTCCGGCGACATCACTGACAAAATCAGAACACATTAAGTATCGAGAGGAGAATGCGACTGCAAACTGATGCATTGGATACCCACGAGTTCCTGGAATATTTCATAAACGAGGAGCACCCACCTATATTCCCTATAGAGGATAAGGTATTCACAATCAATACTTAAACATACTAGTTTCTTTTAGTTTATGGAAAAATTCAACAAATGGTTCGGCAGTTCCAATAAAATGATGAAGTTAAGAAAATGCTTTATGGCCAAGAAGAACGCGAAAGCAAAGAAGTAATATGTATTGTCCAATTTGTAACTCAATTTTTAAACTTTCTATCCAAATCACAATGTATTGTTAACATTTTTAAACAAAAGTAAACTATATGAAAATAACTGAAAGTTAAATGAAAATAATAAATTTGTATACATAAATATATATCTTTTTATTGAAAATATTCAACTGAAGTTTCTATGTAATCTAACGAAATGAAAAATGTAAAAATTAGTTTTTATATACTAGCATGTCATTTAGTTTTTTTGATGTTGTGGCAAAAATTCTTCCAGTTCGGAATCTTCAATTCAACAGAGACGAACTGAAATATTGCTATTGGAGCCCATTTCTTTGACAGCGCATGGAAATAGGTACGCCTCCTCTGAATTCTCTGCAAAATATGATATTTAATTTAGTTATTGTTATTCTTTGGAATGCTTTTTGAATCTTACCAATTATTGTTCTTCGGCTTTAAGTTTCTCTCCTTGAAATCGGTCCCTCGTTCATAGAGCTTTCCCCATCCGTTTCACTTGGAAAATGCATCGGAGGTAAATATGAATCAGGATGTCTTAAATATTCTTTGCCTGCAGAGTAGATGAATATAGTCATTTGTTTTGCATATACTGTATGATTCCTAGCCTCCCACTTAGTAGATTAGTTCTAAAATGTTAAATACATTGGGAAAGAGTCACTTCAATTCCACTATTCTGTGCCTGAAAGCAAAAATACAATTCACTTCAAAGTTCTTAGTTAAACGTTCTTTATTAAACGTTCTTAGTTAAACGGTTTTATTCACACTCTCGAATATTAAATATCCTCCTCTAAATATCTACTAACAATAAAAGGATTGTTAGTAATAGTAAGTAGATCCTGGCTAAATAATAACAATAATTCTAATAATTCTTAAGATCTCATACAATAAATTACTTTACCTGTATTTGATTTATAGTCTTCATTCTCGATATTATTAAAAGAACTCAGTCTTGAAAGCGGCTGATTACACAGGCCAACAGCAAAAAATCTCCACGCATAATTTTACCTGCTCCATAACCTTTAGGCTCCCCTGAACCAAAGTCCAGAACAAACATAGGTTCTATCACCCACCGTTTCCGCGGTACACCTAAGAGAAGAAATTGATCAAATTTTACCATATATTGAATTATGTAGGCCGTGTAATGGCGATGACCATCATTGTTTTTAGTACATATCATTTTTGAAATGTATGTGTACCAACTAAAATTAAAAAATGGTATCTAGCAGTTACCATATCTTTGGAATACTCATCCAATCCGCGGAATTGGAGTTTTTAATCTCATATTTTCAAAAAGTCATGGCTATCTAAAACTTCTGTAAAGCTTTACTAAACAAGCTGAACCTGCAATGGATAAGTTTTGAATATAGAAACAGTTTTAGATAGCCATGACTTTTTGAAAATATGAGATTAAAAACTCCAATTTAATTGACGAAAATATTGTTTAACCACCTATAATAAATTATACAAAATTATTTCGAGTTTTTCCTTAAATCCAAAATTAAAACATGGTATGATCTACTGATTTCAATAAGAAAATAAAAATCTTCCATAGAAAAATGTTTGGGGAAAAATCATAGAAGACCAAAAATTAACGTAGAAAATCTGAGATTTCAACTTTGGATGAGTATTCCAAAGATATGGTAACTGCTAGATACCATTTTTTAATTTAAGTTGGTACACATACATTTCAAAAATGATATGTACTAAAAACAATGATGGTCATCGCCATTACACGGCCTACATAATTCAATATATGGTAAAATTTGATCAATTTCTTCTCTTAGGTGTACCGCGGAAACTGTGGGTGATAGAACCTATGTTTGTTCTGGACTTTGGTTCAGGGGAGCCTAAAGATTATGGAGCAGGTAAAATTATGGGTGGAGATTTTTTGATGTTGGCCTGTGTTATTGCTCTTTTTTCGATAAAATTTTTTGGAAACTGTACAAAATAAATAAATCAAAAATATAATGCCATAAAATTATAAAACAAGAATTAATAATTGAATTAAAATCATTACAAACTCTTTCACTTTAGTAAGCATACCCTGTCGAGCAAACTATGAACTTTCTTTTTCATACACGGGTTGCAGTTAATTACCAAATACTCGCAAAAAATACATAATAACACATCCCCTTGAGGTACTTTCTGTATAATGAAATAATCAAGAATTAATAATGTTTGTGGCTCTGGGAAATTAATGATATTTTTTCGTATTATTATGCAACAGTGGTACTACAACTGGCAGAACGGCGCCAGCCAGATTTCAATGAGTGGTAATGGGTCGAAATCCGAATCGGGCTCAACCAGAGAAATCTCATTTTAATCAGCCAAAGCCCGCGATAATTGCCGCCAGCGAGCACGTGCATCAGCCCAAAAATATCTACAAATATATAAAATATGCTTTTACGTACTCATACATGTAATTGAACGTATTGATGGCAAGGACCTTCCTCGATATGGTAATACAATGCAAATTAAACGGCTCACTTTTGTTCGTGCTGTGCCTTTGCCAGTTGGTGAACTTTTACAATTTTCCGAGAGCTTTTCGCTTCATTACAAAAAGCATTCAATAGTAAAAATATTATGCATGTACGAGTATTATTGGTCCATTTTAAGCTGAAGCGAGTGCAGGTCCATAAAACAATTATGGTAAACAATTTTGAATAAAAAAGGATCAAGGATACACAATGGCTGCGAAAAGGGAAAACAATGGAGTTGAATGTTTGTTTGCATTTTTATTTAACAACAAACTGTTCTCCTTTTTAAGCGAGATTTCCATTTGTAAATGTTGTTGTTAAGACTTTAATATAAGTTTAAACTTTAAAGCAATTGCAATAAAATCTTTTTAATTTCTTAATTTTAGTTTGTCAGCTGCAGCAGCAAATTATTGAATTAAATCCCTAATAGCCCCCTGATACCACAAAGAAACTGACCACAAGGGAAATGTCTGTGGGAAATAAGTGAAAAATAAATTCGAATCGTGGAAAATCTCCACTTCAAGATGGGAGCTGATCAAAGCAACAAGTTGCAAGGCTCCGGGCAACTTGCCACTTGTCCAGAATGATTTCCCAGGAAAAGCCGTCGTTGAATAAATCCGCGCGTGGGCGGCGAAAAATAAGATTTCAACGTGGTCCAATTCATGGCCCTTGGCTAGGAAGCTGATCAAACAAAATCCTTTGCAATTGTCCAGACTCAAAAGAAATCTCTAAGAAAAACAAAAAAAATAAAGTCCTTTAAATGCCTATATATGTTTGCCTATATATTTAAATGACTATATATATATCCTTTGTTATGTTTACGAAAAATAAAAAAGGAAAGCAACAGGTTTGGCTCCACTTCTGATAAGGAAAGTCTCAAATACTGGTGAGGCTTCGGATCTGGAGCCGAAATAAACGCATGCGCTGGGCCAAAGTCACTCAAGTTGTGGAGCCAGACTCCTTCGGCTGAGTGAGTTAAAGTTGGGAGCTCCAAAAAGGATTGCACATATATCCCTTGAGATATTTTCGGTGACTCGTCTTCCGCCCCATTAAAGAAACAAAATATGGCCAAAAAGTTGAGAGTTCCCTTGACTGAAAACGGTCAAGGCCTGGCCATTTGGCATGTTTCGTTTGATTTTGATTCCTTTATATATTTC
The DNA here is from genome assembly GCF_017639315.1 of Drosophila ananassae. Taxonomy (NCBI): domain Eukaryota; kingdom Metazoa; phylum Arthropoda; class Insecta; order Diptera; family Drosophilidae; genus Drosophila; species Drosophila ananassae. The sequence goes on along the minus strand of NW_025319098.1, from coordinate 20,751 downwards.
CGCAAGAAATTAAATTAAATGTGGCTTGTAATATGAAGTGAACAATCGGATGCGACTGGCAAACTGCAGGAAGCGGGCAATAAAAGGACACCAGGCGATGGCATCTCCTGCTCAATTTAGCTGCCGTTGGCATTGCGGAAGCGGAAGCATTAGCCATGGCTGTCCCTCTCCTGCTGCGGGCTCCATTCAAACTTCCAATATGTAGTATTCGGCATTTTTAGGACAGATACGAAAAATGAAGTTAGGGTCGAGGGTCCTCTGAAAGCGAGGAGACAGGACTAAGTGAAGATGACTCCTTGCATGGAGCTGCCTGAGCGTTTTATTGTAAGTGCTTCTGCTTCAATTTCTCATTTAATGTTTGTGAGCTCTGATAATGTGCAGAGTAAGTATGTATTAAAAGGCTTTTAAGGATTCTCCAAGAAACAGATAATAGCTTCTATTTAGTCCTGCCCTCAAATAGAAAGGTTCTAGTAACGAAAAGTCCTTTTAAAGATGAACAAATGTGAAAATGAAATAATTATCGGTGTTTTAAAAACCCATACACCTTTTTTTGTTGACAGTTGTTTATTTCTCTTGGCCAGATTTTGTTTTGCTTCCTTTCTGCTGTTAACTTTACTCCTGTCTTTGTTATTCCGGCTGCCATTGTGCATTGTCCTGTTTGCTGCTGTTTGCGCTTACCGCCCCCCCAACCCACTCCGCCATTTATTGCTCAAGTGCCAAGCGAAGTCGCGACAACAGTTCAAGCTAAAACACCCACAGGACGAACAATAAAAGGTGAACAAATGTGTGCCTTTGCTTGCAGGATCCCTCAGAGATGCGTTGCCAAGTCATTAATAATAGATTCAATATCTGTCGAGTCTGTCGATGGCAATCACTTTCCGATAACTCAGACTAAAGTCTTAAATTTAAGAAGAAGTGATTCTACAGGAGATTTGTATGTATACCTTGGAAAGATTGTTCCCTAGTATTGGGTTCTGAATAATATTATTAATAAATACAATTTATAGGTAATGCTGTTAGTCAATACTTTATTTCAATATTTGGCCATCTTTTCCAAGAAATTTCTATAAAAAACAAGGATTAAATAGAAAATAAATATAGCCTCCTAATTAGACTTTCACTCTGAATAATAAAAGCATGCGTAAGTCCTCCACTTGGCCATCTCTGTTCGACCCCCAAGAACCTCGTTTTCTTTGAATCCTGTCGTACCACACCCTACCCGGCCAGCCCCCCTCAGACCCTTTGTGGAGTTCAAGTGGAAGCCTGTTTTGCCGCCCCAAGAATGCTTCCTTCCACCGGAAGTTAATTGCAAGACAAATTACTTCTGTACAAGTGGCTGGAGCTTTTCATATTTGTATAATTGCTTATTGCCATGTGAGCCAGCAAAAAAGAAATGCTACGAATTATTTCTTTGCCAACACATTAAGACTTTAAGGCTTAAAGGACTTATTTCTATGATTGCAACTTGATCGTGAAACTCAAATTCAGGTAAACTATGCTCTAAAATGCATACAAGGAGACTAGTTGGTTTTTGGTTGCTTGGTATTTAAATGCGGGCAATATATATGCATCCTTGTACATCATTGAGCACTAAGTGCTTATGTCACACCGAATGCATTTAATATTGTATCAGTTTAAAATAGTTTGCATCTATTAAGACGCAATCAAATGTGCAATTGTTAAACCAAACAAAACGATGGCGTCCCAATAAACACTTATGAAATTATTATAAAATATATTCAGAATAACAACGAGAGGAGCAGCAGCGGAAAGGAATCAGAAGTCAACGGTCAATAAAAATAAATTCACATAAAATGAGCTCACAAGGACATGGCAGCCATACGAAGCATCCATATACAGAATGCAATAAAGCGAAATGGCCAGTGGCGGGACGAAAAAAAAAGGGGTCGTCGATGAGTGCAAAGGACGCGGATCGAGTGCTGCAATAAAGCTGCACTTGCATGGAAATAAAAGCATCATCAATGTATTCCGCATAAAAGTCCGCGACATGGGAGAAATCACTTATAAGTTATAAGGGCTGATGGTAAAGAATACAAGAAATTTATAAATGAGTTCCTTTGCATTCATGAAAAATCAAATTACCCGTGGAATTTTTTATATCATCGTGACTTTAGACATAGTCCGTTATGGACTTCAAGCTGTCAGCCAGTCAGCCAGTCAGTTAGGCAGTCTATCATTTCGTCAAGCCGTCAAGTTGGCCTGCAACGCAATGTAATGCCACATGGCTTGCACGAAATTCCGGTTGCACCAAGCGGAAATTGCATTTACACGGTTGCCTGCCATCTCCATTGACGGCAACCCGAGGAGGTACTGGTCCTGTTTCGGGTTCCTTTCATTCCGGGGTACGCAGGAATGTGGGGACCAATTTTGATTACAATACGCCGCCAGAAGCCCACTCACATATTGCCTCAAACTTCGAATATTCATTGAACTTTGTGCAAACATGGCGATTTCAAAAAGGGTTCAAAGGATACCGGAGCGATGGAATTACTATTGAAAGTTGCCTAAGGCATTGATGAACTTAATAACCTGCTCAGAAGGACACGTAACAAACATTGTATTTCCTTTCAAGGAAGAGAATAAATCTTTTGATTTATTTAAAGTTCGGCCAAGGTCGAGCCACCACGCCCCCAAATGCCCGACCTTGATTTCACCAAAGGCGATAAATTTGAATCCAAACTCGAACAGGGGAAAGCGATAAAGGGGTAAGACGAAAAATCCGAAAATCCAGAGACATTATCAAACCAAAAACTGACACAGACAAGGACCCTCACAAACCGACACACAGCCAGAGGAATCCTGAAGATTAATCGGCGAGAAGTGAGGGGGTAGGAGGTATGAGGGGGTGGTAAATTCAAATAATTTGCGGGCAACTGAACAAACAAACCAGACCAGACCAGACCACACCAGGATAAGATAATGCAAGGGGGCGGTGAACAAAAAACTTGATACGAAAAAGTTTTTCTCAAAAATTTCCCAACTAGGACATAGCCATAGTCCTTGTGGGAAGGGGGAGTGGCGAAGTGAAGAAATAAAACAAATCATAGCATACATCAAAGCGCAAACGAAGCGTGTGATGACAACTAGAGAAGAAACTGAAGAACTGACAACAGCTGTCGGCTTGTTTGATGGCCAAAGTTTGGCAACGAGTTCAATTACTTTTCACCTGGCTCACAAAAAAACAAACAGCTCTCGTTTTGGCCTAAAAGCCTAACACGTGGTTTACCATTCTCCAGGTGAAAAGGTTTCTAGGAAAAGGTTATATTTATTTATGACCTTGTTTTTCTCTCCATAACAGTGTCCTTAAAAATTCCAGAGTTTATTAGCTTGTCTTGTACATTAGCTATAAAAAAATAATAGTTTGAATTACAATTCCAGAGATTTATTAACTGATGACCCACTTTCTCGAACCTCCTCCTGGATTGGCAAGACATTACTGAATTTTCCTACAAGCTGCAAGCAAACAAAGTGTAATTTATTCGCTAATGGATCGACAGGTGGGAACGTTGCAATCTACCCTTAGTCTGCTGGCAGAAATAAAAGTAATCGATTGCAGAAACTAGCTAAATCCATTGGAAAAATACCGGTGACAATTGGAAATTAAGCCACGCCAAGAGAAATGTCGCACTGAAATAGAGTAAATTGCACACGGAGAAACGTTTTTGGTAAATTAAGGCCAACAATTCAACAATTCCACCAATAACGGGAACGAAAGAAATCGAAGCCACCGCCACCGGGTCCAAAAAAGGAAATTGAATTGCATTCCAAATGCATTTGTCGCATTTGCAGATGTCGCTGGCGATGGTGTCCTCGTTCACCTGAGGCTTAAACCCGAGTTTATGGATTTTCCCGGGATTTATGACAGCTTAGAGGGACAGCATTGTAGAAACGGTAGGAAATGTACATAGTGTCAGGTGGCAGGAATCGATATATCAGTCCTTCTAATCAAACGACAAAAATTGATTTTTTTTAGTCCCTATTAAGTGTAGACTACAAGTGTAGACTCACTTGTTTAAATTTTTGAAATATAGTTGATAAAAAATAAACTCCTTTTTCGCAGTCAATTCCTTTGATCGTTTTCTTTAAATATAGCTGCATAATCAGGTTAGACTTTATCGCCTAGCCAGACATTTATGGCGTGGTGTAAACCGGAGTCTGGTCCTCGGGCCAAGGGCTAACCAAGTCAACACAGACAATCCAGTTAACGGCGCAAGGAGTTAGGGCTCCGTAGAACTGCAGGATGCAGGAGCAGTAGCAGGCCACGAAGTGAAAGGCCAAAGTGTTGTGCATAAAAATGTTGTTTTTCCTGATGTAAGTTTGTGCCGCACTGTTTATGCGGAGAAGTGAATGGGCGTGGGGTTGTGGCACAGTGATGTTGCATCCGGATATTTGCCGCTTTGCATATTAAACGCTGCTGGCGTAGTTTTGTGGCTGGGTCGCCGATAATCCCTAGCTTTTCTATGTAAATTGGGTTTTCTTTGTCGGTGCAACAATGGGCGGCAGTATCCTGGCCGGAGGACTGCAGACCTGAGCTGTGGGCGTGGCCATTAACGCTCAACAGTCTACACCGTGGATAGATAAAACACCAACTGAATCCAATCAGGCAAGACATGAGGCAAGCCGCAGGCAATCAAGTGGCAAACTGCTTTGTGGGGGTTCATTAAATTGCTAATGTGGTAGCGATTCCTTTTTTCGCTCACAGATCCTTACAGGATGTGGCAGAGCGACAAGTCGCGTCAGAGCAATTTAGCTGGCAGAAATTGAACTGTGAAATGCCATAAAATTAAATAAATAAGTAACTGAGGATTCTAACTGAAGACAGAATACCGAAATGCTCTTTAAATGTACCTACGGTCTGGGTAAAAATTAAATAGATACATTTCAGCTCTGCCAAAGTCACATTATTTCGGAGAAACGCTCAGGTAAATATTTATTTATTGAAAAATCTGTGTGTTAGGGTACGAGAAGAACAGCGAAAGGTTTCTAGATAACAAACAGACATATGTATGCCTTTACTGATCGATATCCTGCCGGGTTCCCTGTTCATGTGGAGGATAATTGAATCCGATGTGAAGCTGTTCCTTGTGGCAGTTATGAAATTTGTGCGTCGGCTTCCGGTGCCCCAGAACGGAAACAAAGCGAAGAGCATTGCCGCCAAAATGAAGTTACAATTTACAGGCGAGAGTGTGGGGTCGTCTGCCTGAATGGCTGATGCCAAAAACACTGTAAAAAAAACGTACAGACTTTTAAACTTATTAACATAATTATTATAATAAAAATTCTTCCACAATATTGGTAAAATTGGGTTTTAAAACATTAAATATCTACCGCATGTCAACATATTTTGGGTTAAATTTTCAAAAAATTGTTGTGTAATTCTCAACAGCGTGCAATGGAACAGAAACAAGGATCCGTAGGATCCTCCCCAGGCGTGAACGAAGTGGGGAGGAATCATCCCGGCAGGGGCACACACATGTTCCCCCATGTCTAGCAACCTCGGCAATGAATTCGTGTTTCCGCCTCGATGCTCTCGCCATCATAGTTAACGGCATCGTTGACTTAAGGGCGTTCCAGTGGACGGGTGTGATGTATTCCGCTGCTTCGTCATTTGACGCGAGCGACACAATTAAAAACATGCAGCCCAATTCATTTGATTGGCACGAAGGAAAATTCCTGATAAATATCCTTCCTGGAATGAGGCAGTGTCCTACAAGACCGACAACTTCATGAATTTTTCTGTCTCTGTGGTCAAAAAAGGAAAGACGAAATATACAACTTCTTTAAAATGGAAAATGTGACATATATGAGTTTCTTAAATATTCTTTGCTGTTGACAAAAACCATTCTTTAAAAATAACTTTTAGGTTCTTTGAATTAAATTGTATTCATTTTTTTGCTTAGGTCTAAATCTAGTCTAAATTTTTAAATTAAAATGCAAAAATATGGAGAAATATTTTGAACCTGATAAAAGACATTTTTTTAAGAACATTTTTAAATATTGCGCCGTCTGTTGATATCGATCAGCTCAAGTAAGATTATTTATAGATTATTCCTAAATAAATCTAAACTTTAATCATTTTTAGATGAAGGCCTTCATTGAGAAAGCGCACGTGCAAATCTAAAATATTAAGTATTTATTTAAGTTGGTTCACAATTCTACAAATTCCATAACTTAAGAAGTTATTTTAAGTTATTTATTTATAAATAAATTAGTTTCTAGCATAAAATTGTTTTGCGATGCAGTTTTTCGATATTCAATTTCTTATGTGTCCAATAGATGGCGCTAAAGATGTAATTATCGATATTTAGGAACAGTGTTGTGAAACGTGAAATTATTATTTTTATTATCAACAACTGCATTAAAATTACATTAAAAATGGATAATATTCACTCCGTTTGGAATTACCTGGCCTCGATCTGCAACTGCTGGCAATGCACCGAGGACACGGGGGCTCAGGTGGGTCACCAGCTTAGCTTCGATGTGGAATTCCCTCTATCTTTATGTTGTTTCTTGCCCTTGTAGCCGAACGAATCAAACGACAGGACACACCTACTAGTAGACCCCGTGAACCACAGCCCGGCCTTCCGGAGGAGCAACTCGGATGGCCTGAGCAACGACTATGCCCACTCACTACCCAAGAAAGATGACCAGACCGCTCTGTCCAGATTGGTTCAAAATACAGCCATGTACGCAGTTGTTATGCACCCCTTTTGTTTCCGATAGGGCACCAATTTACCCTTATAGGGTATTTCACTTTGATTTAGATGATTGTTACGACAGATAGGAACTTATACGACTCCCTATCGGGTTAATAAGTGGAGGGGGCACCCGATTTCGGTGTCCACTTGTTTGTTTACACACATTTTAATGACTAGTCACCACAATGTTATCTTGTTGTACCCTGGAATGGGTATCCAATATCTTTCACAATAGGAATATGGATTGAGACCTATACTAATGATTTTTTCCTCCTAGAAACATGATCAATGTTGGTGCCATGGACTGCCATAGCCTGGAGCACCAGGAGTACACTGACAGAATAAGATTGTACTCGCAGAGGTTGCACCAGCAGTGGAATAATGTACAACATCCCAGTGTCATCCTAAAAGGTATGTCTAAATGATTCACAGAAACCACCAATTACTCATTCCTTACTATTTCAGGCCTCCTTAAAGATGTCCCGAGCCATCAGTTCTATTTAGCAAAGCCTCTTTATGCAGAGGACTCAGCTCAAGTAAGATTATTTATAGATTATTCCTAAATAAATCTAAACTTTAATCATTTTTAGATGAAGGCCTTCATTGAGAAAGCGCACGTGAGTGTCTCCCACATTCAAATCGACCACAAGGAGGCAGTAGTAGTGCCCTTCCGAATTCCCTGATCAGTTTATTAAGATAAATTAAGATGCAGTGATAAATTAATATGAAATCAAAAAATATATTGGTACTAAGTAACCTTTGAATATTCAGGTAATCGACATATTTTTTATTAAGTGTACAGATACAAAAATTCAATATATATTCATACCACACGCAAACTATTTTCGTCAATACAAGAAGATACAGACAAATTCAAAATGTCTTTCGATTTAAATCATAAGTACTGGGTGTCCACCAGAAAGGATATTGCCCAGCTTTTTAAAAAGCCGAACCGTTTGAAAAAAATTGCCCCACCCGGCGAGAAGGCAGTTTCCTTTAAAATATTCGCTGAACTTTATGTCCTATATGTTGAGCTGGTGGCGAAGCTAGGTTTCATTTACCACCATACCTTCCAAGTGCAAAAGCGAGCCGTGGTGCGGACCCTTGTTGAAAGTGCCACCCAGCAGTTGATGCAGCTCAAGGAGGAGCTGAAGGAGTTGGAGATGAGCGAGTACGTTTATTTGGACAAGGCTTTGATCGCCAGGAAACTGACACCCCGGGACTTGGTAATATGGAGATCACCTCAGTTCCTCTATCGCCGTCCACTAGATATTCAGAACATCATTGCGGACAATAGACTGTATATGAACGATGTGGAAAAGGAGGAGAAGGCGGCCCAGGATTTCGTACCTATCACGGAAGCTATCACGCTGATTCAAGCCCATGAAAGAGCGCGGCGAGCTCGTGTATACAAATCAAATATTAAGTACGATAAAAAGAAGTTTCTCAAGGTGATGCAGAGGAAAAAAATCAACTATCGGTTTACGTTCAAACCCGATTAGGCAATGAGTATACCCATTAAAAGGACTATATTCACAGCATATTTCATTAAAAATACAGAGGACTGTGATTAATTAAGGACCAAGGATGATGTAGGGGAGGACATGGCTGCTATGATGGGTAATTTTTATATCAAATCATACGTTTTTTGTAAAAGTTTTTTGCCTTTTCTAGATGAGGAAGTTAAAAATATGAAAAGAAATAGAGCTGCCACTGTAATCCAAAGATGGTGGAGGGTTTAAAGGACGAGAAAAATTGTCAAAATAAAGAAACGATTCAAAGAAGAGCTTTACGGTATGAAAAAAATGAGAAAACTCAAAAGACCGAACCAGAAAGCCAATGCAACCACTCCAATTTCTGTTCGATTCTTGAGTCGAATACCTTAATCGATTCTCAGTCATTCTGCATCAAAATCTGAAAAAAAATATTTTTTGATATAAATTGTGGGGCATCCAGCCAGAATGCTTGTGAGGGCAAAATAGCTCACAGCAATGGCTTGTAATATAATGTATTATTTAATTCAACATTCGTTCTTTGTTTTTAGAACATTGGGTCCGGCCAAGGGAGATATTAAAATGGTCATCCAAGAGTCAATGCTGGGCATGGGAGAATTTGATATTCCAAAACCAAGGATATTAACCCGAGGCTTTTGGGCTCCTCTATAGCCAGTAAAATTCTAAAGCCCCTAAAAAAGAATGATAAAGTCGTACTCGTTGGTACGAGAAATATGCCGTGGTCGGCGAAAGGTGGCATACGGAAGGCGTTCCAGAAAATCTTACTTATCCCGAGGTGCGACTACGGTACCAGCTTCTTAATTTGGCTGGAACTGATGACCGAAAATTGTCCGGATAATATGGCAGAATACGCTTATTCCGCACTCGCAAGAGTTCTGCAAGCCTACAACTCCGGCGACATCACTGACAAAATCAGAACACATTAAGTATCGAGAGGAGAATGCGACTGCAAACTGATGCATTGGATACCCACGAGTTCCTGGAATATTTCATAAACGAGGAGCACCCACCTATATTCCCTATAGAGGATAAGGTATTCACAATCAATACTTAAACATACTAGTTCTTGTTCTAACATTTTCTTTTAGTTTATGGAAAAATTCAACAAATGGTTCGGCAGTTCCAATAAAATGATGAAGTTAAGAAAAAGCTTTATGGCCAAGAAGAACGCGAAAGCAAAGAAGTAATATGTATTGTCCAATTTGTAACTCAATTTTTAAACTTTCTATCCAAATCACAATGTATTGTTAACATTTTTAAACAAAAGTAAACTATGTGAAAATAACTGAAAGTTAAATGAAAATAATAAATTTGTATACATAAATATATATCTTTTTATTGAAAATATTCAACTGAAGTTTCTATGTAATCTAACGAAATAAAAAATGTAAAAATTAGTTTTTATATACTAGCATGTCATTTAGTTTTTTTGATGTTGTGGCAAAAATTCTTCCAGTTCGGAATCTTCAATTCAACAGAGACGAACTGAAATATTGCTATTGGAGCCCATTTCTTTGACAGCGCATGGAAATAGGTACGCCTCCTCTGAATTCTCTGCAAAATATGATATTTAATTTAGTTATTGTTATTCTTTGGAATGCTTTTTGAATCTTACCAATTATTGTTCTTCGGCTTTAAGTTTCTCTCCTTGAAATCGGTCCCTCGTTCATAGAGCTTTCCCCATCCGTTTCACTTGGAAAATGCATCGGAGGTAAATATGAATCAGGATGTCTTAAATATTCTTTGCCTGCAGAGTAGATGAATATAGTCATTTGTTTTGCATATACTGTATGATTCCTAGCCTCCCACTTAGTAGATTAGTTCTAAAATGTTAAATACATTGGGAAAGAGTCACTTCAATTCCACTATTCTGTGCCTGAAAGCAAAAATACAATTCACTTCAAAGTTCTTAGTTAAACGTTCTTTATTAAACGTTCTTAGTTAAACGGTTTTATTCACACTCTCGAATATTAAATATCCTCCTCTAAATATCTACTAACAATAAAAGGATTGTTAGTAATAGTAAGTAGATCCTGGCTAAATAATAACAATAATTCTAATAATTCTTAAGATCTCATACAATAAATTACTTTACCTGTATTTGATTTATAGTCTTCATTCTCGATATTATTAAAAGAACTCAGTCTTGAAAGCGGCTGATTACACAGGCCAACAGCAAAAAATCTCCACGCATAATTTTACCTGCTCCATAACCTTTAGGCTCCCCTGAACCAAAGTCCAGAACAAACATAGGTTCTATCACCCACCGTTTCCGCGGTACACCTAAGAGAAGAAATTGATCAAATTTTACCATATATTGAATTATGTAGGCCGTGTAATGGCGATGACCATCATTGTTTTTAGTACATATCATTTTTGAAATGTATGTGTACCAACTAAAATTAAAAAATGGTATCTAGCAGTTACCATATCTTTGGAATACTCATCCAATCCGCGGAATTGGAGTTTTTAATCTCATATTTTCAAAAAGTCATGGCTATCTAAAACTTCTGTAAAGCTTTACTAAACAAGCTGAACCTGCAATGGATACGTTTTGAATATAGAAACAGTTTTAGATAGCCATGACTTTTTGAAAATATGAGATTAAAAACTCCAATTTAATTGAAGAAAATATTGTTTAACCACCTATAATAAATTCAATAAAACTATTTCGAGTTTTTCCTTAAATCCAAAATTAAAACATGGTATGATCTACTGATTTCAATAAGAAAATAAAAATCTTCCATAGAAAAATGTTTGGGGAAAAATCATAGAAGACCAAAAATTAACGTAGAAAATCTGAGATTTCAACTTTGGATGAGTATTCCAAAGATATGGTAACTGCTAGATACCATTTTTTAATTTTAGTTGGTACACATACATTTCAAAAATGATATGTACTGGATACAATGATGGTCATCGCCATTACACGGCCTACATAATTCAATATATGGTAAAATTTGATCAATTTCTTCTCTTAGGTGTACCGCGGAAACGGTGGGTGATAGAACCTATGTTTGTTCTGGACTTTGGTTCAGGGGAGCCTAAAAGTTATGGAGCAGGTAAAATTATGCGTGGAGGAAAAAAAAAGTTGGAAATTGTCGGCCTGAGTTATTTGATCTCGGCAACATAAATGGCTCCAAGCAGCTTTCTGCCTCCGAATCCCAGTACTCGGACCCGATATACTCATTTAATGCGGCTATATCCCTTGTCGGATCCAAATCTCCATCTTCACCTAAAATTAAGAGTTTCAATTTAATTTCTAACCTTATTAAATGCCTTTTGAAACTTACTATGAACGAAAAAGGCCTTTTTCGACTTGGACTCATTGCTATCGTTGCTGAGCAAACTGGAGGAGTCGGCTATTTCGGCTCCGGGTACTTCAGTTATATCCGGCAAAGGATTATGGCTCTTTCGCACCCAGTCGGAGCAGTCCCAATGGTACTGTCCATTGGCCAGCGCGGAGTAATCAACAAAGTTCCCAGCGCCAGAGGAGTGGCATACATTTGGAATTTCCACTTGGATGAGTTTCCCGCTCGAGAAGCGACTAACCGATGATCCAAAGTCCCTCTTGAGTTCTAAAGATTAAAAAATATTAGTTATATAATTTTGGTTTAAGGATCCTTGCAAAATACTAACCATAATTGAGTTTATTTTCAGAAAAGGTCCTCAAATGCATTTGCTCGCACCAATCCTGTTTGTAGCAATTACTTTCTCCGTCGGCGGAATGACAAGTATTGATGTTGACATGTTGCTTGTTTCGGTTCACCTTTTGGTATTCGAATGGCACATTCTCCAGCTCATCGCCAGCCGATCCGTAGCTCCTTAATATGTCCAAGTTGTTGACAAAGTTCCTGTTGTTGCTCAGGAACAGGCTGTTGTTCGGAGCTGCCGTATAGCTAATGGGTCGCTGGTTGACCTCCAAATTGCTCAGCTTGACATTCGACTTGCAGTAGTTGTCCTTGTCCACCATTAAGACTCGCCTCCTCCGCCTTGTTCTTGTCTCGGTCCAGGCGGTTCCTACGTTTTGCGGATGAATTCCTGCGAATGACCACACAGCACAGGGCACAGCTGATCACGACGAGCACCACGGTGATGCCGGAAATGATGCCGCTAATGTGCTCAAGGGAGAAGTTGTTCAGCTGCGTGGACATCGAGTTCGAGTAGAGCGGATCACCAAAGCTGGCTCCGGTCAGGTAGGAGGGACAGATGCACCTGAAGCTGCCCGGCTCGTTGATGCAGGTCGCCCCGTTGCCGCACGGCTGGTTTTCACACTCATCCACGTCGATTTCACAGGTGGGTCCCGCGACACATGCAGTGCGATATGGCATCGCCCTCTTCGCAAATTGCAGGGATTCGGAGTGCAGAACTTTCCGTACTCGCACCTCTTTCCGGACAGGTGTATGGGGCAGGAGCAGGTGTAGTTGTTCGGCCCGTGGTGGTCGCAGCGTCCTCCAAACAGACAGGGCCCGTAGGAGCAGGGATCGAGATCGATTTCGCACTGCTTGCCCGAGAAGCGGGATTGGCAGGCGCACTCAAAGGCATCCCCGCCAAGATCCTTGCAGATGCCGCTATTGGCACACGGCTGGGAGCCGCAAATGCCCAGGACCTGAAGCACATTCGAGGGATCACACTTGAACTCCACGTTGGTGAATTTCTTGAGGGCGGCGATGGTGCTGCCACCGGAAATGTACAGCGGCAGGGACTCCTGGGCAATCTTGATGTTGGCCATGCAGCCAATGAATCGTCGCTGGATATCCTCGTAGCCGATGATCGACGGATGCGGACGAACTTCGGCGCCCACGAAAATGTCGTTGGACTGGATTTTCAGGATGCCATTATCCCCAGGAGCATTGCCATGCGAGACGTGCTTGTTGTCCACCATCAGCTTGGCACTGTCAAAGGCCGACTAAGCGGAACATTCTTTCGGTGACATTAAAGCTATTCGACCCCGTAGACTTAGTAAGCCCAATCCATATCAAAGGAAAGATCCTGTTGCAGGAGGTTTGGCTTAATAAGCTAGTTTGGGATGAGTTGATTCCACTGCATTTGGAATCGGCGTGGAACAAAATTCAGTTTAACTCAATACCGAGATTTGTGATGAGTGAGCCGATGCCATCAATTAAAGCATGCGTCTATATTCGTTGCGAATCTGCAAAAGGTAATAAAGTCTCATTGTTGGCTGCAAAGTCCAAAGTAGCGCTCAAGACTAACTAAACAGAACCCGGCAGATATCCTGTCGAGAGTGAAATCGGAGCCGGAAGATAAGTGGCCATCGAGTCCCCGGTTTGATCCGTCACGAGAGCTTTTGCAGATGGAAGCAATAAAGAATGCGGTCGGATTAACCGCAATGGTCTCCACCTCATATTTATTGGAAGTAGTAGAAGGATTTTTTTCACAATTAAAACTGCTGCGAGTGTGACATTTTCCGCTTTATAAAGAAGTGTAAAAAATTAGTTCCATTTGATAGTGTACCTTCACCTGTCGAATATCAAGAAGCTTTTAATAAAATTGTCCAGATAGTTCAAGTGCATGAGTATCAGGAGGTAATTCAAAATATTCCTGGTTGTTAGCCCAAGTTTACAGAAGCTAAATCCATGTGTCCATGAAGCTTCACAGGGTGGGCTTGCCTTTTTGTTGTTGCGGGTCGGGGGGCGACTAGCTAATGTTTCCTATATCGTACGATGCCAAGATTCCAGTATTGTTGACGAAGCGCTCTCAATTTTTCCAGAGCTATGTCCGATACTTGCACGTGGACCCACATTGATTTTTCATGTGGGTCCACGAGCACTGGTGAGTCTCTTGCGACAGCGTCTTTGGATAAGTAAACGCGCAGGGAGTTTGCAGTCAGATAGTACGATCATGCATACGCTGTTTCAAATGCAAGCCTCATCTGATGACTCAAATCATAGGAGATTTACCCTTAGATCGAATCCGTGCTCTCCGTCAATTCTCCATATGTTGATTCCAATTCCAGTTGATGCCAATTCTCCATATGTTGATTTCTGTGGCCCTATTGAAACGACATTGAAAATTTCTTTGGTAGGCCACCCTGCAAGCCCTACATTGCCCTTTTTGTTTGTTTTGCGTCCAAGGCAGTTCATTTAGAAGTAGTATCTGATTTATCAAGTGATTCCTTTTTAGGATGTCCGCAGATCGTGCACTTCGACAACGCGACGAACTTCGTCAGAGCGAGTCGCCATTTCGCGGCACTGCGGCAGCAAATCGAGGACGAGGCGGATGGCGAGGCGCATAAAAAAAAGGATGCGTATTTGCATTCATACCGCCACGTGCTCCGCACTATGGGACTATGGGAGGCTGGTGTCAAATCTGCAAAGCGCCTACTCCTACGAGCGGTGGGCAGCGCGAGGTTGACCGCAGAGCCGTCATGAATTCGAGGCCCCTGGGCGCCCTCAGACAGGACCCAAGCGAAGGCGAGGCTTTGCCTCCCGTGCACTTGTGTAATGTGTGAGGTTGTTCGACTTCCCTACGTTTTTAGCTTACTTTGTAACGTGGGGGTGTACTTTGGGGACGTGTGGATGGGAGTGAAGGGTGTGCACTTCTTGTGATCTTAGACTAAGCTCGACAGATGGGGTGGTTCTTTTCCTGTATTCATACTACACATCATCAAAATAAATTTAAGTGCACATTATTATTTAATTAAATCTAAATTATTTTACCTATACATTCATATCACTTATATATATATACATATATCTACATAATATATACATAACTGCACTGCACTGAATTTAAAACATACCTGGCATAAAATCACTAAACATAATATCTATTAAATAATAGATCCCGCTAATTCGTCTGGGATTTAATTTTACTTATTTTTAAGCACTCTTTAAATATTTCTTAATCTTGGCTTAAGATAGTAGCCGTATTGCTTTCAGACTCGCCAATTAATGTCAAAGCTCTCCAATGCAAATCTAGCCCTAACTATGCTAAAGAAAAAAGCTTTTACATAACTGCATTCTTATCTCGATATGCAAAAATAGATAAGAATCGGGTGATGTTTTGTTCGCTTATTCAAGGTAACCGGTAGATCAATGATATTAGATAGAAAGTTTTCAAGCTTTTCTCTGCTTTTCTCGGCTTAATTGGCAATGTTCTGCGCTTCCTGTACATCTCGTATCTGACCAATCCGTGGATGGTGCTGCCCTTCGAGCTGATGCAGGGCATCACCCATGCTGCGGTGTGGGCGGCCTCCTGCTCCTATATAGCCCATAATACACCAAAGCATCTGAGGGCCTCGGCCCAGGGTGTCCTGCAGGGCATCCATCATGGTCTGGGACGTGGTTGCAGTGCCATCATTGGTGGCATGTTCGTCACCTATTACGGTACTACTGCTACCTTCCGCTGGTACGGCATAGCTTGTCTCTTCGTCCTTGGATTCTTCATCTTTGTCAACTTCTATCGCAAGGAGCAGGGCTTCATTTCGGAAATTCCAGTTACTGAGGATCCACATCAGGTGAGTTTTGGAGACAACAGGATTGTAAATGGAAACTAAACCATATATATCTCCCTAGGTGGCTGAGGAAACTTCCCATTTGGCTCCTCACGGCGTTCCCAGCAATCCGATTCCACGAGCACTTTCCAACTCCCGGCTGAACGAAATGAATCCCAATGGAGGACCCTACGGAACTTACCAGACAACTGGCGGAAATCTGGACATTCCCGGCGCCAACCAGCACAATCCGTTTGCCCAGTAAATGGGGGGCTCATCATCTTAGCCATACCATCAAAGCCACAGAGGAAATCTGCAGAAAAGAGTTTAAAGAAAAAAACATTGAAAAACGAACAAAGTATAACCGCAAACATATCTTGGACATTGGCCTGCAATATGAATTGCATAACTGCATTGCTTTATTTTGATTTGTTACGATCTAGACATAGCATATAGCATATACATATACACATATATATATTTTATATAGGGCCACGCCACACATCCGCTCTTCGCATGAGTGCCCTGTTGCCCTACGAGCGGTGGGCAGCGCGAGGTTGACCGCAGAGCCGTCATGAATTCGAGGCCCCTGGGCGCTCTCATATAGGACCCAAGCGATAGCGAGGCTTTGCCTCCCGTGCACTTGTGTAATGTGTGAGGTTGTTCGACCTCCCTACGTTTTTAGCCAACTTTGTAACGTGGGGGTGTACTTTGGGGACGTGTGGGTGGGAGTGAAGGGTGTGCACTTCTTGTGATCTTAGACTAAGCTCGACAGATGGGGTGGTTCTTTTCCTGTATTCATACTACACATCATCAAAATAAATTTAAATGCACTGGCTAGATGCATTTTAATAAAGAAAAACCCGGATGATTGTCCTACCGAATCAAATCCGAAAGAAAACTTGAGAAACAAATCACCTAAAAGGCAAACAGGCTCAGTAGAATGAGAGAGAGAATGACTTTGATCAGTTTTAGGGTATTAGATGTTCATTATACCCTATTCTTAACCCACCCGACCTTGGCGAGATCTACGACGTCTACGAATCCTATACGATACTTATTGTGGTTCCAGCATGGCTATTTGAATTTTCGGTGGCGGATCTGTAATGGCCTTAAGCCTTCATGGAGTTCCAATTTCTCAAATATAATTTGGTGTGAACTTGATCCATTTTTCCATATTGGGTATTTCTATTTCATTATATAATATCTCCTTAACAGCTACTTCATATAATTTCATTAGAATTAATATTAATATATATAGATATATATTTATATTTAGATATAAGAGAGAAATTGAAAAACATTGGGTTAAATGGGGAAATGTTTATAATAATTAATTTAAAAAGAACAATATATTAGCTTGGCCGTGCTCGAATATTATCGCAAAGTTATTATTATATAATTAAATCTAAATTATTTTACCTATACATTCATATCACTTATATATATATATACATATATCTACATAATATTTACATAACTGCACTGCACTGAATGTAAAACATACCTGGCATAAAATCACTAAACATAATATCTATTAAATAATAGATCCCGCTAATTCGTCTGGGATTTAAATTTACTTATTTTTAAGCACTCTTTAAATATTTCTTAATCTTGGCTTAAGATAGTAGCCGTATTGCTTTCAGACTCGCCAATTAATGTCAAAGCTCTCCAATGCAAATCTAGCCCTAACTATGCTAAAGAAAAAAGCTTTTACATAACTGCATTCTTATCTCGATATGCAAAAATATATAGAGAATCGGATGATGTTTTGTTCGCTTATTCAAGGTAACCGGTAGATCAATGATATTAGATAGAAAGTTTTCAAGCTTTTCTCTTTCTATCTTATATCCGCTCTTCGCATGAGTGCCCTGTTGGAAATCCACACACTACACCACAGTTAATTCTGCAAAAATCTTACTAGCAGGGGTCATTAGCTGAAATCACTAATATCTACTAATATTTTTATTTTATTTTACTTTTTGTATGTCCTTTAAGTGGAAGGTTTCTTAAATTTTCCGTGATTCATTCTTCAGTTCATAATACAAGCTTGTAAGAACGTCCTAATTTCTTTTTCACTTTGTCCTTAATAAAGAGAGGTGAAAATTTAGCGTTAAACTTCTTACTGGCATTACTTTGCGGAAATTGCGAGCAAGGACATCTTCACCATTTTTAAATTCTACCGATCTTAAATTATACCTTATCGTTTATTTCATGTGCCAAAGATATATTATTCATAGCTTTATTTCAAAGACACTGCAAGGCGTCGGTTCGCTGTATTTCCGTATTGTCCTTTAAAAGATTCAAGTTTCTTAGCAGTTTGTAGTCTTTCCCGTGAAGAACCATAAAATAAGGGGAAAATCTAGTACTTTAATGGATATTGGCTCTAAGGGCTCCGCTTATCTCCGGGAGATGTCTATCCCAATTGGAATGATCTGTGCCCATTTATGCGCGTATTGCGTCGAGAACTGACCTATTTAGGCCTTCGTTTCAAATATACAAATCCGGCTCGAGCCCACAGGGTGGGTTTGCCTTTTTGTTGTTGCGGGTCGGGGGGCGACTAGCTAATGTTTCCTATATCGTACGATGCCAAGATTCCAGTATTGTTGACGAAGTGCTCTCAATTTGTCCAGAGCTATGTCCGATACTTGCACGTGGACCCACATTGATTTTTCATGTGGGTCCACGAGCACTGGTGAGTCTCTTGCGACAGCGTCTTTGGATAAGTAAACGCGCAGGGAGTTTGCAGTCAGATAGTACGATCATGCATACGCTGTTTCAAATGCAAGCCTCATCTGATGACTCAAATCATAGGAGATTTACCCTTAGATCGAATCCGTGCTCTCCGTCAATTCTCCATATGTTGATTCCAATTCCAGTTGATGCCAATTCTCCATATGTTGATTTCTGTGGCCCTATTGAAACGACATTGAAAATTTCTGTGGTAGGCCACCCTGCAAGCCCTACATTGCCCTTTTTGTTTGTTTTGCGTCCAAGGCAGTTCATTTAGAAGTAGTATCTGATTTATCAAGTGATTCCTTTTTAGGATGTCCGCAGATCGTGCACTTCGACAACGCGACGAACTTCGTCAGAGCGAGTCGCCATTTCGCGGCACTGCGGCAGCAAATCGAGGACGAGGCGGATGGCGAGGCGCATAAAAAAAAGGATGCGTATTTGCATTCATACCGCCACGTGCTCCGCACTATGGGACTATGGGAGGCTGGTGTCAAATCTGCAAAGCGCCTACTCCTACGAGCGGTGGGCAGCGCGAGGTTGACCGCAGAGCCGTCATGAATTCGAGGCCCCTGGGCGCCCTCAGACAGGACCCAAGCGAAGGCGAGGCTTTGCCTCCCGTGCACTTGTGTAATGTGTGAGGTTGTTCGACTTCCCTACGTTTTTAGCTTACTTTGTAACGTGGGGGTGTACTTTGGGGACGTGTGGATGGGAGTGAAGGGTGTGCACTTCTTGTGATCTTAGACTAAGCTCGACAGATGGGGTGGTTCTTTTCCTGTATTCATACTACACATCATCAAAATAAATTTAAGTGCACATTATTATTTAATTAAATCTAAATTATTTTACCTATACATTCATATCACTTATATATATATACATATATCTACATAATATATACATAACTGCACTGCACTGAATTTAAAACATACCTGGCATAAAATCACTAAACATAATATCTATTAAATAATAGATCCCGCTAATTCGTCTGGGATTTAATTTTACTTATTTTTAAGCACTCTTTAAATATTTCTTAATCTTGGCTTAAGATAGTAGCCGTATTGCTTTCAGACTCGCCAATTAATGTCAAAGCTCTCCAATGCAAATCTAGCCCTAACTATGCTAAAGAAAAAAGCTTTTACATAACTGCATTCTTATCTCGATATGCAAAAATAGATAAGAATCGGGTGATGTTTTGTTCGCTTATTCAAGGTAACCGGTAGATCAATGATATTAGATAGAAAGTTTTCAAGCTTTTCTCTGCTTTTCTCGGCTTAATTGGCAATGTTCTGCGCTTCCTGTACATCTCGTATCTGACCAATCCGTGGATGGTGCTGCCCTTCGAGCTGATGCAGGGCATCACCCATGCTGCGGTGTGGGCGGCCTCCTGCTCCTATATAGCCCATAATACACCAAAGCATCTGAGGGCCTCGGCCCAGGGTGTCCTGCAGGGCATCCATCATGGTCTGGGACGTGGTTGCGGCGCCATCATTGGTGGCATGTTCGTCACCTATTACGGTACTACTGCTACCTTCCGCTGGTACGGCATAGCTTGTCTCTTCGTCCTTGGATTCTTCATCTTTGTCAACTTCTATTGCAAGGAGCAGGGCTTCATTTCGGAAATTCCAGTTACTGAGGATCCACATCAGGTGAGTTTTGGAGACAACAGGATTGTAAATGGAAACTAAACCATATATATCTCCCTAGGTGGCTGAGGAAACTTTCCATTTGGCTCCTCACGGCGTTCCCAGCAATCCGATTCCACGGGCACTTTCCAACTCCCGGCTGAACGAAATGAATCCCAATGGAGGACCCTACGGAACTTACCAGACAACTGGCGGAAATCTGGACATTCCCGGCGCCAACCAGCACAATCCGTTTGCCCAGTAAATGGGGGGCTCATCATCTTAGCCATACCATCAAAGCCACAGAGGAAATCTGCAGAAAAGAGTTTAAAGAAAAAAACATTGAAAAACGAACAAAGTATAACCGCAAACTTATCTTGGACGTTGGCCTGCAATATGAATTGCATAACTGCATTGCTTTATTTTGATTTGTTACGATCTAGACATAGCATATAGCATATACATATACACATATATATATTTTATATAGGGCCACGCCACACATCCGCTCTTCGCATGAGTGCCCTGTTGCCCTACGAGCGGTGGGCAGCGCGAGGTTGACCGCAGAGCCGTCATGAATTCGAGGCCCCTGGGCGCTCTCATATAGGACCCAAGCGATAGCGAGGCTTTGCCTCCCGTGCACTTGTGTAATGTGTGAGGTTGTTCGACCTCCCTACGTTTTTAGCCAACTTTGTAACGTGGGG